>NC_056748.1:1026793516-1027066016 GCF_019279795.1 Protopterus annectens | reverse complement strand
GGGATTGCATGATCCATGCATTCCTGAAGGTGTTCATAGAATGCATTTATAAAGGATTCTGCAGTCCGGGCCGTATTTTCCACAGGCTCAAGGGCTTTGAAGGATTCCACCTCGGTTTTGAGGAGTGTGAAATTTGCTTTAGAGAAGTTTTTCACTGTGGTTTTCTGGGCAGGGGGTGGGGTCGGGATGTGAATATCCAGTGAGATTAGTTTATGGTCTGATCTTACCAGTGAGGGATACACTTCTGGTCTGGAGCATAGAGTCCCCATGTTGGTGATGATCAGGTCCAGTATGTTTTCCCCTCTTGTGGGACTGGTAACAAGTTGTAACATAGCATTTGAGTTTATAAATTCTAGGAACCTTGGCTAGGGTGTTGGAGCTGGAGTAATGCTCCCAGCCTATGTTTGGGTAGTTGAAGTCACCCAATATAATGGTGTTTGGAGAGACCTTCATATTTTCCAGTGTTCTCAGGAAGGCCGAGTGGGGTTCCTGGGTTTGGGAGGGTGGTCTGTAGCAGGCTATAAACTGGAAGGCAGTTTTACCCACTGTTAGTTGCACATGGATAGTCTCTGATGCTTCGTGCTGTGCCACCAACCTGGAGGTGTGGGTATCTTTGACGAATATTGATACTCCCCCTCCTTTTGTGGTTCGGTCCAAGTTTTTGGGCCGAAAAGCATGGTATGTGGTATAACCTGGTAATGCTGGGGTGCACTCAGGAGCCTTGAACCAGGTTTCTGTTACTGCGCAGATATCGATGTTCTCCATGCTAAGGAGAGTTTCGAGTGCATGCATCTTGAGGTTTAGACTTCTGGCATTGAGTAGCATTACTCTTAGTTTCTTATCCCTTGTGATACCTATGGAGGTGGGTTTGTCTTTTGAGCCTTGCCTAAAAAAGGCACTATGGGGGAAGCAAGAGCCTTTGCCAATATCCAAAAGCCCAGGGGTGACAGGTGCAAGCCATCCCTAGTGAAGCATCGTGGCTTGTCGAGCATGTCATCCCAGGCTGACAGGCATTGGATCCCCTTTGAATGACACCAATACTTAAGCCAATTGTTGAAATTGATCATCTTGTCTTCATATTGTGGCATCATTCTTGGTGAGGGTAAGATGCTACTCAAGGTCAGGGTCATACCTGCCTGGGCTACATGCTCAAAGAGCTCCTCTATGTCTCTTTTCATGTAGTCCAGGGAGGTACGTCTCAGGTCATTCACACCAGCATGGACAATGACCGAGTCATATTTGTACTTGCCTTGGAGTGACCTGAGTGCTTGTGTTATGTGGCAGATCCTAGCACACGACAGGCAGCTCACCATGACCTTCTCCTTGTTCAGCCTGGTGAGCAGGACGTCAATATGCCTGATGATAGAGTCACCTATTACAAGTGTACCAGGTGTGTTGTTTAGCCTTAAGGGCTGTGACTGTTCGGCACACTGGCTTTGTGAACTATGTGTTGCACGTGTTTTGTTTTGGGGTAGCGGTTGCTTGGGTGTCTGCTTTGGAGGTCTCTGCTGCTTAGACAGATTTTTATTTAGAGCCTCCGAGTATGTTTTTGTGTGTTTATGTGTTTGGTTTGCTGTCATGGTAGGTCTATGTGAGACTGGAATTGTAGTGAGTGTGGTTTCTTTCTCCTCCTGACTGGTTACGCCAGTACTGAGTTGAGAGAGTGTAGCCTCCAGTTTGGCTATATGGTTGCATCTCTCACATGTGTTGGAATTTGTTGGGAGGAGGAGAGGGTTGCCTGTGTACATGAGGCAGTTGTAACATTGCCTCAAGATTCCCAGATTCACCAGATTGACAACTGACCTTTGGACATGCTAGAATAGTATTGGGAATTCCTTTATAATTGAAAAAAGGGCCAATGGGGAACAAGGTACTCAAGGGGAGTTTGTGAGGGTGTAGTGCTTTTAATTTTTTAGTGCTGACTTATATAATTGCTTTAGTGAGCAAGTGCCAGGTAACTTAAATGCAATGTGTTACAGCGAACTTAAATGCAAAAATGACAAACAGTAACTTTCTTTCAAGTGAAACAAGGAAATAAGTACAGTAAGCAATGCAGATATCACTAGGGATCCACAGAAGCGCTGAAAAGCCTTGTTTAGGTGGAATTAGCGTTTCAGGGAAATAACAAGCAAACAAACAACAAGCATACAAACAAAGCTAGATTCAGCAGGCCTGGATCTAGTCTATGCTACAGCAAACAAGGTATACCAATTTCAGTAAGAAACAGTTCAAATATACAGGCACTATAAGCCTTTAACCAGAAATTCCCAGCTCAGAAGGGCAGAGTCCAGCCTCTTCTCCCACAAGAGTGCAGACCACGAACCCTCTTAATGTAAAATAACTGGCCTGAAGCCCAAGTGCTTAAACCAGAATTAATACACTTTTAGAATAACAGACACTGAGCCCTCAATCAGCAGTTCCCAACTTAGAAGGATGTAAGCTACCTGTTCTGCCACTACAGTGCAGACCACAAACCTTCTTAATGTAAAACAACTGGTTTGAAGCCCAAGTGCTTAAACTAAAAGGCTTAGAATGAGTTACACCAAGCAGTAATAAATACAATTGAGTACTATTAAGATGACGCAAAAGCAAAATATAGCAGGAAGAAACACTAATACAGTAAAAGCAGATAAAAATTTTTTTTTTTTTGAGTGAGCAAATGAGATGGGCCCAGGAGTTACAGGACAGAAACAAGTGCAAATGCAGGCCTTCAAATCAGAAAGTTGAGAGAGATGGAAGACCGCCCAAATGGCCAATAACTACAAATTCTGGGCCAGAACCACTCCTTATGTGGTAGACAGGTTGCCTAATGCTTACCACTCCCACTGATAAGCTAGAAGGCTTCCCTCCAACACAGAAAGGCTTGGGGGGGCTCAGAAGTTTACAAACAGTCCTGGATACAGCAAATCTGTATCTGGAACACTAATTACAGGAAAGGTAGGAAACAGGGTTACAATTTTTTTTTTCAGAAAAGTAGCAAAAACAGTAGTAAAAACAATTCACATGCAGTGCAAGCTGGCACACTTGAGTATATAGCAATATTAGTCCACAGACAGTTTGAAAAAATGTAATTAAATTAAAAAGGACTAAAAGCAAGTGCAGAAAGGGTTTATTAGGTAGAATGCGGTAAAGAGATGGGACTGGGGGAGTGTCCTAGATCAAATCAACAGTGGGGCGGGCACTGCAAAAGCCACCAAATTTAAACTACATCCAAGAACAGGGAGAGGGGGTGGGGAAGACAGTTTCAACAGAGATGTGAGGAATCACAGTGCAAATTATAAAACCAGAAAAATATATACTGATCTCTGTATATTTGCAGAACAGTAAGACAACAGATATCTAAGCAACAATTTAGCTCTATAATACAGAATAATACAGAAAAATATACTCAGCTCTATATATTTGCAGATAGTCTTGTAAGGCTCTCTCTCAGTGCACAGGTTTCAATTTAAATGCAGGCTGTTATTAAAAGGTCAAATTAAGGGAACCTGGAGTTAAGCAACACAGAAGCTATAAAAAACGGTTATATCAGCTGAAGACAAGGCAGAAAATGAGGGTGGGGTGGGGAAGACAGTTTCAACAGAGATGTGAGGAATCACAGTGCAAATTATAAAACCAGAAAAATATATACTTATCTCTGTATATTTGCAGAACAGTACGACAACAGATATCTAAGCAACAATTTAGCTCTATAATACAGAATAATACAGAAAAATATACTCAGCTCTATATATTTGCAGATAGTCTTGTAAGGCTCTCTCTCAGTGCACAGGTTCCATTTTAAATATATATATATATATATATATATATATATATATATATATATATATATATATATATATATATATATATATATATACGCAATCAGACACACACATGAGAGAGAGGTGTGTGTGTGTGTGTGTGTGTGTGTGTGTGTGTGTGTGTGTGTGTGTGTGTGTGTGTGTGTGTGTGTGTGTGTGTGTGTGTGTGTGTGTGTGTCTGTGTGTGTGTGTGTGTGTGTGTGTAGATGAGAGTCCACTTCTTAAACTCGAAATAGTGCAGGCTAGCGCACTTGAGTGTGTAGCTTAAATACAGTAAATGCAGTTAAATTAAATGCAAGGCAGTGAAAAAGAACTTAATTAAAGTACAGAATGCAGTATATTCACGAAAAAACAAATTGGAGATACTTAAAGTCTCATTTTCTCCTTTCTGTTGCTCTTGTAGTCTGCAGGATGCCAAAACAGGATCCTTGGAGCTTAAACAAGTGTGTATGCAGTATTGTTTTTTATTACTATATGTTAACTATATGTTAAATTGATATTGACTGATGATCTGCATAGTTTTATGATTTAGTGCATTGATTTTCTTAGTAAGAAAGCATTGTGGACATTTGAGTTGTGTTAGATATTTGATCAAGTACATACCCAGGTGGCATTATACTCAGTGACCAGCCTGATGAATACATAATACAGTGAAATGATCACATCCCTGGATCCAGATGCTATACCCTTATTAATAAGCTGGGCAATGAAAAAGCAATGGTGATGGAAGGAAAGTTTATTGTCTATATAGGTTCCTAGGTCCCTAACTACTAGATCATTTTTCAGGGGTATGTTGTTGATATAGTAGTTACAAGAAACTTCTTGCTTGCTGAAGGATATTATTATATATTTTTTGGTATTCAGTTTTAGTCCATGGTTTTGACACTGGCTGTTGGCTTAAGGAAAGGCCCTCGTGGAGGATCTTGTTGTCCTCTGGAGAGTTTATGATGCCACCAAATTTATTGTCATCAGAAAACTTGAGCATCCATAAGCCCTTGAAAGTAACTTTGACCTCTGACAAGTAAATGTGAAAGAAGAGTGAGCCAAGGACTGTGTCACTACTGACAGGTGTTTTGGAGGAGGAAGAGTAGCCCAACTTAATTTCCTGGATTCTATTTGTGAGCCAGTTTGCTATCCAATGAGTTATATAAAAATTAACATTTAGCTGGGATACTTTACCTATGATAGTTGCTGAGATGATGTGAGGTATTACCAGCTATGCCAGGAGATGTAGGGCAGTGGATGTGTAACATATGCCAGCATAGCTGGTGGGAATTTTGTAAAGAATTTTATGTCATTTGTCTATCAAACTGATTTGGTCAGATGCCTGTCTTGAGAAATGTATTTCTAAAGCTGCTTGTGTTAAAAATGTACCAATATTGTACCCTTCTGGACAGAAAAAGAAATAAACATGTATTATTGTAAATGTTTAAATGTATATGTTTTAACAGAGGATAATGTAAGAAAATAGCTTACTCTCAATCCACCTAACTTTGAAAATAGTTTGAAATTAAATTACCTGGCTTAGGCCATAAAGATTGTATCTTACAGTTCTCAATGCAGCCAGAGGCAAAAAGTCTGTATTAGGAAACTTTCTGCATTGTCTTTGAGGTGAACTAATTGCTACTCTGGAAGGGTGGAGGTTTGAAATTGTTTTATGACTTCCAGGAGCTGCAGCAGATCTTAGTAAGGCTGTGTGTGTGTGTGTGTGTGTGTGTGTGTGTGTGTGTGTGTGTGTGTGTGTGTGTGTGTGTGTGTGTGTGTGTGTGTGTGTGTGTGTGTATTATTGACACATTTCTGCTAAATCCTGACAACTTCTAGCCAAGAGGGGGATAGAATGGGAACCAGAAATCAGATGACCAGATGTATGTAATGTCATTCTGTAATCCATCACTAAAAATGATATTTTAATACTAGTTGAGACTGAAGTCTCATTGCAGTCTTTTTATGGAACTTGACAGAGAAGGACCCCTCACTTACATCATCTTGCCTTGCTCTAGTAAGTGAAGCAGAGAATTGTAATTCTTTAGATCAGTCAGGAAAATATGAGATTAGTTAAGCACTGTTTTTTCTGTATCTGTTTGAATCTATTTGTCTGTGTTATTTTAATATTTCCTGTGACTAAAACTCTGGTGTTTATTGTAACTAGATATTTAGTATTTTCGTGTTCTTTTCTTATTTATTATTAAATATATTTAAACTTTTCATTGTGGCTGGTCTTTTAGGGAATATTTTAATCTCTGAGAGTGCTTATATATATTTGGTGACAGCTCTGGCTGCTCTTGAAAGCCTTGCTGTTGGTAAAAGTACCATTTTTATTAATATTCATTTCACTCAGTCTAATTGGGTACCCTTGCAAGAGCCTTAGAGTAACTGGTTTTGGAGTCCCTGGTGGGAGTGTAACTACCTTATAGTCTGGGCAGAAGGGGGCATAGCTAGTAAATCTGTGCCAGCCTTTCCCAGGTGTGTGTGTTTGTGAAAATCAAATCTCAAAGAGTGTGTGTGTCAGCTGTTTGAAGCAGGGACATGAAGCACTGGTTTCACAGAGAGGGTGCTGGAGAACTTAGCTTCGACACTCGGCTGCGGTCTCAACTCTACTGCTATGCCAGTGGAGAGTCTTACTGGGGAAGACAGATAGAGAAATCCAGACCTGGACTGACTGAGTTCCCTATGTGCTCTTAAGGAAAATTGTGTTTGATGTAGAGAGCTGCATCTGGAAATAATGGGTGTATCCAGTTTTGTTCCAAGTGAACATCCCTCTCCACTACCAGTGGTGAGGATTCAGGCTCTTTGATTACTAGCCCAGAATGGAGATATCACAGTTGCACTCAGGATAATGATGAATACCTTAGGAAGATCTAGATGTGCAGTGTGTACTGATTTACTGTCATCCATTGCTTCAGTAACCTTCTCAAAGAAGTTAACCAGGTTAAATAGGCCAGATCTGCCCTTAAAAATCTAAACTGGCTTTGGTCAAGAGTTTGTAGGTTACCTATGTTCTTATTCATTAACTTCATAACAATCCTTTCATTATGAAGATGACACTAATCAGTCTTTATGCGCCTATAATTTCCAAGGTTTATTGATGTTCCACCTTTGTAGAAGGGGATGGCAGTTGCTTTCCATTTGTATGGTACAAAGCCCTTTTGGAGGCTGACACTGAATTGCCATTGTATGAGGTCTAATAGGTCTTGTTTCAGGCTGGCCATTAAGCAGCCTGATATGTTATTTGGCCTCATAAAAGCAGTAATCTTTTCCTTGGATAGTGCCTTGAGGACTTGTTAATTGGAGATTTGGGGGGGGGGGGGTTAAAGGTGTGTAAATGCAGGTATGAGAACTGGGAATATAGGTGGAGCGGGGTGATGTTAGAAGTAAATTTATCCGCTAGCAGATTGGTTATGTCTTCTGAGTCTGAGTATATTATACCATTTATTATTAGCTCTGCTGGGCATTGTTTCTGGGGTTTTTAATAGTTTAAGAAGACTTGGTTGTTTCCCTGAGTGGCAATATTTACCACGTGTCTTGCTTTGGTTAATTTGATCAAGATATGGAGTTCCCTGTGAAGTTTTACCAAGTGTTGTTTTTTTTATTAACCCTCAGAGTTACATTTATTTTTACGTGCAATTTGTTGTTTTTTTTCTTTTATTATAGAGACTGTTTACAGTTAGGTTCCACTGTAGGCGTTTACTTTTGAATTTGGCATTGTATTTACTTCAGAGGGGGACAGATGCATCTATGTGAATATTTATACATGCATAGAATGTAGCGGTAAAGGATTCCGCATAAGCACTGGGGTATCAAGCTGGAAGTGGATGTTGAATTTAGCCAGTTCATCCATCAGTTTCAGTAGATAATCCTTGCCATAATCTTTGAATACCAAGGTAATGGAGCATGCTTCTGACTTCAGTCTTAAGGTGAGTATGACTGATTTATGGTCTGATTTGACCAGGGAGGGAGTTACAAATGGTATGGACCTGTCCTATATTGGTGAGGACCAAGTCTGGATTTTTATCACCTCCTGCTGGGAAGTGGACTAATTGTTCCAGAGAGTTTATATTGAAGAAGTCCAGAAGTTTCTGGGCATACATGTTAACAGGATGTTTATGTCAGGATGTTTATGTCTCCTAGCTAATGGAGAGGTAGCTGAAGTTCCCTAGGAGAAAGCCATTTAGCTTAACATGTATGGACTTCATACAAGTTAGGTAGGACTTATGGGGTGAGGGGGACATGCATGGGTTCCTATAGTTAGAAATTACATGATAAGAGGTTTTGTTGATGGTAAGACGGACATAGAAGAATTCCCAATTGTTGTCTTGTCTAACTAGTCCAGAAGTGAAGTGTTTTTAACAACTATGACAATACTGCTGCCTTCAGTGTCTTCATCTAATGTGGTAGGTATTGAAACCCTGCATAGTGTCATTAATCATGCTACATAACAATAAAAATAAAATAATGTGATACTGGGACTGGATAGTCACTTCAAATTGTTTATTATAACTCAAAGTGCTTTCCGTTGTAATAAACAGTTAGTAGTGACTATGTGGTCTGAGTATGACTATATGTAGATATGTGTATACACACACACACACACACACACACATATATATATATATATATATATATATATATATATATATGAGCTCTATCTCTCTCTCTCTCTCTATATATATATATATATATAGAGAGAGAGAGAGAGAGAGAGCTAAATGTATACATATCTATATATGTGTGTATGTGCATGCACATACATATATGTATGTGCATTTATGGTTTCACTTCATAATCTCAAATTACTGAAATCTTGAATTTTAGTAACCCGAGACTATAAAGTTGAACCATTCACAACAACGAAACCCACAATCCCAAATCACACAATCACAAACATACATACACCATACACCACATAACACACACACCATTCCACCCACAGCACACAAACCACACAATCCTACACTACTTATAAGCAGGGGGGCAAGCCCCCCTGCACCCCACCCAATCCTACTTATATATACCAACTCTGAGGTTGCACATAACATAAAAAAAAAAACTCACACCATGACATCCTCCACTCGCTCACAGACAAATACACATCACACACACACAAACACTAACAAATCCAA
The DNA here is from genome assembly GCF_019279795.1 of Protopterus annectens. Taxonomy (NCBI): domain Eukaryota; kingdom Metazoa; phylum Chordata; order Ceratodontiformes; family Protopteridae; genus Protopterus; species Protopterus annectens. The sequence continues at coordinate 1,027,057,093 of NC_056748.1, read as the reverse complement.
CACTCACACTAACACTTACACCTCCCTACCCTTACCCACACATACAATGCACAAAAACACACACAAACACTCACTCACCTGCAATCTCAGGCACCATAACACTACACGTGACATCCTGGAAATGCACAAGCGCGGATTCAAGATATTCAAATTCTCTTTTATACACTTTCGGCATTCTGGTTTTCGCCTTCATGGTCTCAGGTTACTGAAATTCGAGATTATGAAGTGAAACTGCATTTACATATTTGTGTGTACTTTTGCATACATGCATATGTATGTATGTATGAATAATTGTGGTTTAGTATGTATGTATGTATGCATCCATGGAAGTATGTTTATGTAGGAGTCTTATTCATACATGGTCGAAACATCTAGACCACAACAGTGAACATCCTAAGTATCAAACAAATGCTTGCAGAAGAAAATGCAGGCATTTGTATGAGGGAGATTGCCCAACAGCAGGTGTACTGATTTGCCCTTTCTTCATCACTGTGTGATACCAGAGTTGTTGTCTATAATTAGCAGGGGGGTTAGGGGTGCAAGAGGGGGCTTCCCCCTGCATATACCATGTTTTTTTTGCATGGATTTTGCATTCTAAATAATTTAGAAAGTCAAGAATACTGAAAAGGTAAGAAAAAAATTAAACATGGATGACTTAAAACCTCAGAGAAGAAGGGAGAATCATTTCAAATATTTAAAGTAAGGAATATATAAAAAATATTTATTTTAACTAAGCATGTTATGTGGTGGAGCTAACCACTAATGGAGTTAGATAGATCTTTTAGCACCCCTGGATAAAGCATTTTGAACATCCATAATTTCTATGCATTTGGTTCCCTAAATAAATGATTCAATTCTTTATATTACTTTATTTGTAACTGTGTATTGACAACAGGAATCTCACTGAATATTTCCAGTGACTGAATATAAGAATGTATTGTAGCAAACTGATTCACATGTAATACCCAGCTTCAAACAAAATGCATTGTGTTAGACAAGGGCTCTCCCTTGACAGATCATCGTCTACTGTCTTAATTTTGATGATCTTCTTTTACACACTATCAAAGAAGTAAATTTAGATTCTTTTGGGTCATAAAATAAAATTATTTCAAGATTTAGCTTTACCTGTTTTACAGAAATGGTGGGCTTTGAAAGAAGTTAGCAATCTATTTTATCTTAACAGGATTCCTTCATTCTTTAAACATCCATACACTTTGCAACTAAAGTGAGAGAACTGATGGCATGCCTTCCTATCCACACCAGATGCATTTCATTTGGTACAATGATGTCTGCAGCTTAATGAAGTAGACTGTGCAGAAACCTTGCAGTCAGTGACAGATCATAATGAGCTACATGAAAACCCTGTCAGATCAAAATTAATTTTATGATTAAGCAAACTCTGCAGTGTCAGCTAGTTTGACCAAGGATGCTGCAGAAAGCCCTACTATGGCAGATAATTTCATACTGCTTGCTTCAAGAGATTCACCCAGGGTATGCAAAAATGCAGTAAAACACTTATTTCCTATGGATGTCCCAATACAAACTAGCTGTGAAGTACTGGATACTGAAGAGTAGAATATTGACACTCTAAATGATGAACATCACATTGGAGATTCTGGGTCGGTCAATTAACTTACTTCTAGGAATTAGAATGTGTCAGACGATCCTAAACGGTGTGTTTACTTTTATTCTAAAGAACTTGACCTCTTTTAAAGGGAAAACTGTAAGGTTTAAAACTACAAAATGGAAAACCTGGCTGTCTATAGGATGTCACATTAGGTAGGTTTCCCTGGAGCATACACACATGGCAACTGATTTGTTGACAATATTTTTATTAGCTGACATTAAGGCATAATTTGTATGTAGATACTGTATTTATTAGCTATTTAATTTTACTTCAATATATAGTTCATCAAATCTGTTTTTTCTTGATTTTTCAACTTGTTAGTAGTTTCTTTATAGTTTATCTACAGTGGTGTGAGGTCTATCTTTAAAATGTGTTTAAGTATGTCCCAAAATAGATATCATATGATTGCAGGAGTGTAAAATTACATTAATGCATGTAGATCTTGTAAAATTTCTGGAAAGAACAGTAAAAACGGCTGCACACTGACCAATAGCTTAATTTTAGCTCTGCCAGTGTGCCAGCAGAAACTGAGAAATAACAGCCAGTGAAATTGTCATTTTGGGTAAAATTCAGTTACTGTCTGGTAAGTGCACTGTCTTTATACCAGCAAAGAAGAACTTTAAAGAACTGGAAAGAAATTCTGTCAGAAAAGGAGAAGAGAAAACGCTGGCTGGGAAGCATCCTCCAGCTGTTCAGCGAAAAAGTAGTTCAAGCTTCAACTTGATTTCAACAGATGGCTTCCAGTAATTTAGTGGAAAAAATAAATCAGCTATACTCAGAGGTGATTTACATAAATGAAACACTGAAGGAATATATCAACTCAGATAAAAAGCTGGAATTTAAACAAGCTTTAAGTAGCTATTTAGATTAACCAACAAAACTGCAAAAATCAATATTCAAATAAAAAAGAGTATGTGGTTTCTCAAGAAGAGCTGTTTCAAAAAATAGTAGAGTTAGAGGACAGAACACACAGACATAACATGAGATGTTCTGCTGTACCACGAAAATTGGAAGGGACAGTCTGTATTAATTTTATAAAGGCACAAATAAGCAACTGGACTGATATTCCACAGCAAAATTTATTAATTGAAAGGGTATTTGTTCCATTCCTGGCCATGAAAAAGCAGCCAAGACCAATATTAGTAAAGATGCAAGCATACCAGCAGTAAAAGTTGATCCTTACAAGACTGTGGCAGAAGGAAAAATTGTTAAAAATTGGAGACAGCAGGCTGTTTCTAGAAAATGATTACTCACTAAATGAGGCAGAAGTGAAGCAGATTTATCCCAGCATTCAAGGAATGTTGAGAGCCAGGTACGAGATCCAAGTTGTTGTATCCAGCTGTCATCAGAAGTTTTTTTTTTGTTCCTGGAGGATCAAAGACAGTTTTTGATGGAAAATAGACTAAGAAGGAAATTTTATCCAATAAAAAACAAGCCAGAAAACAGAAGGGGACACTGCTTCTCACTCTTTTGACAATAAAGGTCATGAGATTTTGGCAGTGAAACCTTTTCCATTGTTCCAAAGAAAAATGCTTGAGAGAAATAAAACAGGCATTGACTAGATGAATCTGGGGTACCTTGGACTTGAACCAGAGTCTAGTGCTGGGAGATGGAGATGAATAAGGTGAAGACCAGCGACACTGAAAATAGTGAATAAATGGGAGACAATAAAGCATCAGTCACATTTTTGAAATTGAAATATGGGTTTACAAGAAAAAGTAGCTGAGAAAGACTGGATTTTGATAACTTTGTTAAACATATGGGTGAACTGTAAAGCATATACCCCACTTTATATCATTAATGTTTAGAAGCACACTAAAAGGAAAATAACTATAAGTAATATATTTTTGTTCATATAAGTATTGTATAAAACATTTGATGATATAAACTGCATGTTATATAGTAAAGTAGTTTTGTATACTGTGCATCAGAGGCATTTTAAATGTGAAGGGAGTCTATTCAATGACAGTTGTATGTTTTCAAGATATGTTTTAAAGATATTAAAGTAAATAAATACTTTCTTAGTTGTAGGAAATGCAGGCTTTACAAGTACAACAAGAGAATAAATTCTGGACAAAAGTAAGATTAAGTTAATATGTTGCAACATTGGGCTGCTGGTGGGGGTAGGGTGTAAATGTGCATTGATTATACTATATGTAGAATTAGGATATTTTTTCTTATTTTTACAAGAGTGGATGTCTAGGTTAATGCCCTTAGCTTAAGCTATAAAGACATATTTTTTGTAACAAAGTAGGATTCAAACATAAGACAAAATGGTGAGAGACAAGAACATGCTAAATTCCTTGCATCTGCAAAGACATTATTTTTTTTCCACTAGCAAATGTTTTCAGTGGGAGCCAAAAAAAACTGCAGCTAAATGCAGTTGCACATTCTGCTCTTTTTGAAATTTACAAAGATTCTTCATAGTTGGCAGAGATGTTATCTGTTTTTCTCACTGCTGACTACTTTTACATGGAGCTGAGCTGTCTGCAGGTGCAAGTCATTATTCTTGAGAGTTCAGAACATTCTTTGCTGTGGAAAATGCAGAATTTAATGACACAATGGTAAGCAGTTCAGTGAAAAATAAAATTGGAAATTATGGGAAGTGAATAAGAATCAGAAGCCTCCATAGCACCCTGAATATGTTAATGCATTTAACAAAACACTGCACATTTAGTTTTATTTAAAGATAGTGTATTATTTTTCCTTAGGGCTACAAGTTACCATTTTCTGAAAGCATATAAGCTGTTTTTCACATCTGGGAAAAGTACAGACACTAATCAAAGTAGGTTGGTACACAGGCAGTAGCATGGGTAATATTAATTTTAGGTTAGGTAATGCCTGTAGATGTAGCTGTTAGTCTGGAAAAACTGTTCATATCAAGAGAGTTAAACTTCATATTTTTGAAGATATATGTAGTTTTCCGTGTTTGTTCTAAGTTATCAGTGGATGAGGATGTTCTGAAAATATATTTAGTTTTTTTTTTGTTTAAGGGTTTCCATTAAAACAAAAGAAATCTTAAAAAAAATGTGGCACAGGTTCAGATGGAGATGAGAAGAAACAACTGAATAAAATGTGAGCATGTAAGACAAAAGTTGTAAATAGACATTAAAAAAAGTTATTGTGTAAATTAGGCAGGAACAATACCTTTTTATCATAATGACTATGCCGTCTATATTATCTTAGAATATAAATGGCCTTACAGGTACAGACTAAAAAGAAAGATTGTTGAATTATAGTAAGAAATATAGATTACAAACAGTAATGCTGCAGGAAGTGCATTTGGAAAGAAATGAGCACATAAAATTGACAAAAAAGGGATTTTATGATAGATTTTTTGGCAGAACATCAGGGACAAATGAAAAAGGGAGAACAGTACTGATTTCTAGAGGTTCTCCAATAGTGATAAAAAAGGAAAAAAAGACTATAATGGTAGATTTGTGGTATTACGGGGCTACTGAGAGGGGAGGAGGATTACACTGGCATGTATTTATATTCTCCCAAAAGCTGCAATTACGGAGCCTAAGAAACATTTGGGAGAAATAATCAGCTTAAAGCAGGGGATGTTACCTACAGCAGGGGACTGGAACTTGATTTGCAATAGTGGGGATGTATTAGGGGGACCTAGAAGGGAAAATATATCAAAAAAAAGGTAGATGTTTGAAGAAATTTATGAAAATATTAGGTATGAAAGACATGAATTCAGTAGTAGGAACTTGGACATAATTTACATATTATTCCACAAGGTACAATAACTAGGCTAGAATGGATAAAATTATATTTCAAAAGAACATCTGCATTTGATTGTAAGCACCAACTTCCATCCAGTAGCTGTTTTACATCATGCACTAATAAACAAGATAAAAATGCAGGTCAATAAAGTAAAAATGAGACACTGGCACTTTTCCATCTACATTTTAAATAGAGAGGAATTTAAGAAATGGGTAGTGGAAATTATTCCAGATTTATTAGAGAAGATAGAAATTTCATCAGAAGTGATAGCTAGTGAGTGGGAAAAAAACAAAAATTGAGTTTAAAAATAGAGTACAAATAAAAGAGAAAGAGGTATGATTAAAAAGTAATAGGAATTTTTTAGTAAAGTATTGCAGAATAGGCAAAGCTGCAGAGTGCTAAAGTGAAAATAAGAGCGCATTTGGATAATATGCATGAGTTTAGAAAGATTGCTGTTAAGTAACTATTTTTGATAACCACTCCAGAGCACAAAGTGACTTTGGCAACAGAAAGTAGAAAGGGCATTATCAAACTTAGGGAGCCTACAATAACAAAAATAACCTGAGATCTGCAGAGGTATTAGAGATATTTCATACATTTTATTGAAATTTGTATAAAGTAGAGGAATGTGGAAAACAAGAATGAGCACAAATGGAAGCATTTATGAAATACTTAATTATGGCAACGTTAGAGGCAGATGAGGCTCAACAGGCAAAAGTTAAGATAGGAGAAGGTGAAATAAAAATGGTGATTTATAAAAAATCTACTGGAAAGTTTCCTGGAACAGGTGGTATTCTCATGGAATTTAGAAGTAAAGAGAGAAGAAAGTGATAAAGATTTAGAAAATTTTGCTTAACAGGATTTTAAAAGGAGGAGAAGTAATAGCATCTTGGAAGAATGCTGTAGTAGCTGTATTATTCTAAAAATGGTAAAGACCCATTAAACCCATCTTCATATAGACCCGTTTCAATTTTAAACCATGACTATAAAATGCTTGTGTCTAAACTAGCTAAAAGAGTGGCAAAGGTGTTGCCAAAATTGATAGATATGAATCACTGTAGCTTTGTGGAGGGGAGGCAAACATTTGACAACATTAACAGAACACTGATGATCTAGAGGGAAGCAGTGTATAAGAAAATACTGCTGTTATTGGTGGGTCTTGATGCATAAAAAGTATTTGACAGAGTAAACTGGGATTTCATGAAAAGGGCAATGGAAGCATTTGCATTCCCTGATACAGTAATAAGGTTAATTAGAAGGATATATGAAGGATCGGAGACAATAATTAAAGTGGGAGTGTTCTATTCTGATAAGTTGTGTTTGGACAGATAAATCAGGCATGGGTTTCCTCTTTCCATTATATTTGATTTATATTTAGAGCCATTGGAAAAGAAAACAAGGGACTCAGAAATTCCAGGATGTAATTAGTACGGTAATCAAGAAAAGTTGGCTTTATTTGTAGAGTATATTATTTTGTACCTGATAAATCCAGAAAGGGACACCTTACTATTGTGGAACATTTTGAGACAAAGTCTTTTTGGGATATAAAATTGGTGAACATAAACTAAAGCCTATAGCTGTAAACTAGGTTCCCACACACAAATTTCTTCGGCAGTACCCTTATTCACGGAGATATGGTAAGATTAAGTATTTAGGAGTATGGATTAAAAAGACTTCTGCTATGGCAGCTAAGGCTATGTGGGAAGAAACCAAATAAAAGATAATATAAAAACTGTGAAACTGGAAGCTCTTGTTTATGGATATGGATTGTAAGGTACAAATAGTGAAAACGTTTTTAGTGCCTTTCATTTTATATAAGGGTCAGGCAAACCTTTATCAACCCGAGGAGAAGCTGTGGACAATAATTAAAGAGTTGAAGGAATTCATCTGGGAGGGGAAGCAGGCAAGAGTTGAGTAGGATCCTTCCAGTAGAACAAGGTGATTTAGTTACCTAATTTGAAGGTATATTTTAGAGTTAAAGGCTCATATATACAACACAAGCAGAAGGTTCTAATTCAAAATGGAAAAGAATGAATGTTAAAGCAGGTGGGAGGTTGAGGAAATAAGGACAAAGGGGGATTTTTGAAGTAGATCCTTAATGAGAATAAAAGCAACCATACAGAATATTATATTCATAAAGCAGCAGAAAGTATTCTAAGAATTAAGCTGACACAAGAATGGAGAAAGGAGATTTTACCAGGCGGGATGACTGCTAGTAAGAGTACAGAAAATAGACAAGAGGTAGGAGGAATTTACTGGAGAAAACTCGCAAAGTAACCAGGGTATTGGAAGCAAATATCTAGAGATGGAAAGGTAATAGAGCAGGATGAGGCAAAGATGTTTGGACTTTAGGCTAGAGAATGCCTAACCTACCAGGGATTTATATCTGAGTTTAGGCAAAGAGAAAGGGATAGGGGAATCCTAAGTGAAAGACTTGTTTTGGTATGGTATTTAGTTGAATCTAGAACAGAAGCTGTTAGGCTAGTAGGGCATATAAAATGTTGCACAATAACTGTAAGAATCAATCAGAGGAGTTTTGAAAAGATTGGAAAGAGAGACTAGAAAAGCAATTTACAAGAGAACAATGGGAGAACATATGTATGGCTCCCAAGGATGCAACAAAGTCCTGAAGGTTTAAGATTTTTGCTTGGAAGTCTTTTCATGGGTATTTTCATACTGTAAGCAGACTTCAAAGAATTTTTCCTCAGGTAGACATTAAATGTTGGAGGATTGATAGGGAAGAAAGAAGCAACTGGGAACATATGTTTTGGCAGTGTAATGAGTTGGCAGATTTTAAAAATTCCCTGCAGAGTACTCTGTCAAAAATATAGAGTGAGCAAATGGCTGTAACTGAGGAAATAATTATTTTGAGCTGGGACACAGGATCTGAATTGCCTAGACATAACAAGGCTTTGTTATGTTTAAGTCTGTTGGCTGCCAAAAAGCATTTACTAGAATATGGAAATCAAAGTCTTAACCAACTGTCTTTGAAGTACTGAATATTATTAAAGAGATAAAAGAACTGGAAGAGGGATCTTTAGAAAATGGAATGAATAAATTACATAGAAAAATGGAAACTGCAGGAATAATACATGCAGAATAATGTTCTGGAGGAGGAGGAATGAGGTTTAAGGGGAGGTAGGAATTCAGCAATTTATGCAATGTTAGACTGATGCTAGTTACAAAGAAAGAAAATGTATGTGATATATAATGTATGTAAAAGGCAAAATGTTAATTCTTTTCTTTTCTGTTAATGTATGTTTGCCTTTGTCTTAAATGATAATTTAATACAGATGTTAAAAAAAATTCTTGAAAGAATGGATGTTGGTCTACAATTTCAATAATAAATCTAGAAGGGAAGTGAAAATAGGTTTTCGTAAGGGTCTCATTCTTCTTATCGAAATTACAGTTCATCGAACTGTAAAGCAATGACTCTAGTATGCCGAAACACCACTAAGCTGAAAAATGACTTTCTCAAATTACATATAACCGAAAATACCTCAATATACATACTCAAATACATACACACATTCTATAACAGTTGTGCAGGGGGGCAAGCCCCCTGCACCCCCCATGTGGGGGGCTGCACCCACCCCACCCACCACACCCACAGTGATGGAAAGGATACATCTCCGATGCTCACTATGATGCAATCTCCATTGAAAAGCCATGAGCGCAGTTAACATAACTTTAAAGCACAAAACTACATCCCTCCAACAGCATGGCAAAAATACCTTTTTTTTCCAAAAATGCACTCATATCCACTGATTACTGCAACTGCTACTATGTACAACAATGCACAGACATACTGTACCCTTCTACTTGCCATACAAACACCAACAGCTTTACTGCTTCATTAAAACATGATTTGAAGAACTACATCTTCGACAAACTCATGTTTCAGCATACCGGAGTCATTGTTTTACAGTTTGATGAACTGAAATTTCGATAAGAAGAATAGGACCCATTCCTAATGCCTTGGGATTGGTCCCTTTAGGAAAAAACATGGTATAATAACAGAAAAAAAAAAGTGTTTCTTGTGTTTTCTTTTTTAATAAATGAAGTAATAGATACAAAAGAAAGAAAAATAAGGAATAGAAGATTTAATTAAAAAGTGCATAGGAGACATACATGAAATGAATAAAAGTCAGCAGAAATAACTCAGTCAAAATACAAAATCAAACAAACTGTCCCTATTTCTTATTCTTTATAGGATAAAAATATAAATAAAGAAAGAGAAAATAAAAGGGAAAGTGAAAAAGGAGAAGAGAGGAAAATAAATAAAAGATAAAAAAAATAAAAATAATGGAGTAGCAGCGTATAATTAAATGTTTCCTTTAAGCTTTAGGGAAAATATACAATAATAAAAAAATAAATAGATAAATGATGCAGAGAGGATGTACAAGTATGTTATACAAGTTCTTGTCTCACAGATTAAATGCTGAAAGATCATATAATATACAGGACATTAATGAGTAACACATATATTTTTATTACAAGTATGGAAACTAGAGAAATGAAAAAAGTTTAGAAAAGACAGAAAAAAATAGAATTTCAGAAGGGTGGTGTAATGTTGTAGTGTGTTTTATTTTTTTTCCCATTTATCTATTCTTTTGCAGACGTAAAGACCTGAAAGATCAATATTTATATGTAATCATAACAGTTTAACCTCTCTTTTCAGATTCCTTACATAGCAACACCAATAAAGTAAACAAGGTTAAAACCAACTGATTTAAGTAGGAGTATTCTGCTTAGATGTACAATTCAGACTAAGAACAACAGGTTCCAAGATGTTGTTAGTAAGAGAGATCAGTATTGATTTATGTGAATGTTTATTATATTTAGAGCTAATTACAGCAGGTTGTTGTTAGTAGCAGAAGATACATCAAACATATATATATATATATATATATATATACTTAATTTAATAAGACACTTATCCACTGAGCACATAAACAAGAAAATCATTATTAAGCATTCTAAAATTAAAGTAAAAAAGGAGGAAGAAAAAAATAACGATAGATGTCTCTTAGAATTATATCCCTAAAGATGTATGGTTTAAATAGTGATTCTAAAAGAGGAGGATTATTAAATTATTTGAACACGAATAAAGCATAATTTTCTTGCAAAAAAAGCATGTTACAAATATATGCCTCTAGATGAGGTTATAATGAATAAATCACTGATGAGTTTGACTGAAACACAAAACTTTGAACAGACTTACTAGCGATTACCATTAATCACCACTAAAATCACTGCAAAAAAAGTAAGCACAAATGTAAGCCAATAAGTAACAAAAAAAAAAAAGTTTTTACATGGGTGCTTCACCCCCCACATTCCTGGTATTGGGGGGTCTGCCCCACCCCCAAAAAATAAATATAATAACTTCAGGGTCACACAAACTAAAAAAAAAGGCAAACCCCCTGGAATTATGTACACACACTAATTCTGAGATTGCACATCAGAAGGGGAAAGTGCTGTTTCCCTAATCCTCACTACCATGTGATCTCACATGATGTTTTCCAGTTGACAAAACTGACATCCCCATTCTTTATTAAGTTGAATAAATTAACTTGTGCCTTACTATTAAGTTGACAATATAATGGAATTCCCTATATAGCGCAGATAAAATAAGTAACATCACTGCTAAACAAGAGTGGCTTAATAAGTCGTGTTGGGTGCCTAGTTCAGTACATAATGTGGTGACAGTACTATCTTGCCAAGATAAAAGCTAAGGGGAATTTTATCAGCCTTCCCAAAGAACTGTGTGTGTGTGTGTGTGTGTGTGTGTGTGTGTGTGTGTGTGTGTGTGTGTGTGTGTGTGTGTGTGTGTGTGTGTGTGTGTGTGTGTGTGTGTGTGTGTATGTGTGTGTGTGTGTGTGTGTGTGTGTGTGTGTGTGTGTGTGTGTGTGCGTGTGTGTGTGTGTTAGCATGCATGTGTGCATGCATAAAAGTCACTCAAGGCATTCATAGAAGGAGTAGTGGGAAAGAGGACCAGGGTGCTAGGCCAAAGACTCAACTTGGTAATTAGTTAAATAAATATTGAATAAGCTTACCAGCTGTATAATTACATTTGCCATATAGTTTTTCAGGACACAGCTGATTTCTCATTAGACTGTAAGTCTCAGTGACATATACAGTTAAGTGTGGATAACTTCTAATTACATTCTTAGCCTAACAGTCATCCAAAAACTGCTCACAATATTCCTCCCACACCTGGTGTTTTTTCATCAAATATTGTCAGAGTACCAACACAATCCAGTTTTCTCTTATTTCCTTCTTCTTCAAAGTTGTTTGCAAATGAACAACTGTGTGTAACTTTTTGAAAGCTTGTCAGTAAAAACAGGTACTGCTGTCTTGAACATAGAATCAAACACCTTGAAAGGTTCGCCAGCTTTAATAAGTAATGGACTCTGCAACAAACAGCAGCATCAGCAAAATCAATATTCAACATGTACAACAGCCACAGAAAGGACAGAGAACAGAATTTAACAGATTTGGGCTATGTACTGTTTGCAAGAGTTTCAACACTGAATGTTTATTCTAAGCACAATATAACAGAAGAGTACACAAAATACTTCAGCTGGCTACTGCTTGTTTGCCTCCTCCCTTGTCACATAATATGTGTTATTGTGAGTCGTGTTTTCTTCATGCTTCGTGGTAAAAATATAACTTCTCATACATTAGCTGTTCTGCTGTCCTGGATCTCATAATGCACAGCAGATGAGTTGGAAAGAAAATAAAGTTAAATTAGTACTTCATGTGTGTAAGTTATTGGTCGGCAAGGAACACGTGATTCATTTGATTGTGTATTTAATCTAGTAGTTTAAAATGTTTTATCCGTTCTGATGAAGTTTCTTATGGAATTGGGAATGAAAGAGCTTAACTACCTGGAATAGACTCACATTTTTTGTTGAAATTATCTCAGTGTCATTCTGAGTGCTGCAGGTTGGTTTTATATTGGTTTGTGGCTTTTCATGTGGTTATCCAGTCTGTATCAAGGAAAATAAAGTTGTTCATTTTGTCAACCATTTTGACTTATCAGTTAACACACTGGCTACAGAAAATCATAACATATCTGTATATATCTCTCTCCTTTCCAGTTATATATACACACACACACACACACACACACACACACACACACACACGCACACACACACACACACACACACACACACACACGCACACGCACACGCACACACACACACACACACACACACACACACACACACACACACACACACACACACACACACACATATGCTCCCCACTGAGACATTACCTACATTATGTAATTTATATATATCTGACATAACCATTAATAGTAGATAATGACCCGTTTCTTTTAGGAAAAAGTTTAATATTTCAATAGATAATGACTGTAATGACATTTTCTTTTAAGGAGAAGTTTAGCATTCCAATAGATAATCCAACACAACCAGTGGTAGCAAAACAATTCATAACTAATAATTCAAAAAAAGTCTGCCACAGGAGAATTCCACAGATAGGAGTGAAGCTAGTTCATAATATGAAAGGTGTTCAAAAATCTCTATTGCACTGAACACTTAAATGTAAAACTTTAATAACACATTTTAGTTTAGTTAAGTGCTTTTGTCTAGTTAACACCCAGGAGTTTGTCAGTTATTCCAATAGGTAATGACTATAGTGAAAATTCTCTCTAAAAGAAAAGTTAAGTATTTCAAATTATGGGCACTAGATGGCAATACACACCACTCATAATTATTGCAATGCCTTCAGTTTTACTTTAGTGTGATACTAAGTGTAAATGGTGTCATTAATCAATTTCTATGAAACATAAACTTTCTGAAGAGCAACTTGTGTTGCTCATGTAAAGTAACTGTCACTTTTTCCCCAGAACAAATAACATGATAATTAGGGTTACCACCTTTTCAAATGCTCAAAGTGGGACATTTTCTGTAGAAATGTCAGATTTGCAGGACAAAACATACCCATGACCAGTACAAAGGATAGAACTTCACCTTTTTGCCAAAATAAAAGCTTATTTGTGTAGCATTTGAGTTGTTTATGCTATTTCATATAACATTTAGGTGTTTCAGATAAAAAATAACTGTTTTATGAAACTATGAAAGAAAACTTAGAAAATATTTCCGTACAAAAATCTCAGGACATCTGCCATTTTATCAGTTTTTTCGCAGGACACAACTGCCCAAAGAGGGACTGTCCCTCACAAAGTGGGACAGGTGGTAACCCTAATAATAGTTTGTTCCTTCCTTGAGGAGACCTCTACATCTTGTCATAGCAGTGCCCTTCTACTGTTTTCATTACATAGGCCCTTACTGGTACTTATCAAAGAACAGTACCTTTTTGCCTGAATTTTCACTTTGATTTTAAGTATTACTTCCTCAACCTTGTGCTCTTCTGGCAAATAATATGCTCCAGTATTAAAACAGGTTTTCCATTTCTTTTTTTTTTTTTCTGTTAAGTGTCTTTGAATTATATCATCCTCTCATAGTCATGTGACTCAAGAGAGCCATCCTTAACTGGTATGTTTGAGAGAATGTAGAAAGCAAATAGAAACAGAGCAAGTAAATAACTGCACTCCAGTAATGTGCTGCAGTAGGCTCCTTATTGAAATGTCAGTGCCCCCCCCCCCAAAAAAAAAAACACAGGAGAAGAGCAAATCTTGAAGATTGCTCTCCTCCTTTAAACTGCTTTTGTGTGTTGGGTTGTGGCAAGGTCCCATGCACTCCCCCCCAAACTTATATATATATCAACTACGAGATCACCATACCTCAGAGAAAAGGGAATATTCTGAGAAATGGCATCTATAATTTAGTATATACATGTCCAATCTTTCAGCCATTCAGTGTCTAAACAAACTCACTCTAGCGGGTCCTGACATTTCAGATGGTTATCGCTGTGGCTAATCTGACTAACTAGAGAAGGTTTGTAAAATTGCATTCCTGGTCTTGACTTGATGAAATAGCTTTTTCATGAAACCAGCACACCTTACCACTAGACCTGTGAAATGTAAAATTCAGTTTAACAATTGTGTGAACAAAACTTCAGTAGTTTACAAAGCTTTAAAGCTGCAATTAGCAGACCGTGGAGCAGTGTCAATAAAATTGTTGGTATGTTATGTTTAGGAAATGCAAATTTCATGCCTATAATTATATTTTCTGCTGTCAATCTCAATCTACACACCTGTGGATACAGACAGTAGTATGCATCCACCAGTGCTATGTAATATTGCTTGTTACAGGTAAACAAATCTGCAACATTCGGTACTTATACTTTCTGTTGTCAGATTCAAACTGCAAATTTCTGGATATAAATAGTAGTTACTCATCATTCATATGTAATGTTTGTTATCATAGGTAAACAAGACTGACCCTAGTGTTTCATAAATTATTTGGGGTATAAGATAGGATATTAATGGCTCACTGGGATTGTTTGTAAGGCAAGGAAGACATAATGGACAAATGAACACTTTGCAATGTCTTAACTTAGTCTTAGCCACTTTATTACCATACAGACCCTTCCCTTGTACTTATTTAGTCCTCATCGTAGATTTTTTCAGCATCTCTCTCTCTAAAGTCCCTTTGCTATTACTATAGGGCAGCGGTTACACCCAATGCCACCAGTGACTGCTCCTTCCTTCACTTCTAGTGCTCTTTTAAATTTGTAATGAAATTCTGCTTCCCATTAGGCCAACCACTCACATTTCTTTCTTTCTTTTTTTTAAGAAAATATTTATTAATTTAACATATTTACAATATGTACACAGAAAGGAAGAAATTCAACATTGCATATTGTTACACAAAGACAGGAATACATTGAATCATCAAGGTCATTTTATACAATTAACACCTTCAGAGTCTTGGTATTTCAATAGCAACAATTCAAGATTATCTCTGCCACTAAAGGTCTTAGAATGATTTATAGATCTTATTCTGATCACTTGTATTTCAGGTTTACATAGTATTGCTATTAAATTTAAAAATTCTTTGAACGTAGGAATTGATTTTGATTTCTACTTTTTTGTAATAACTTTTCTAGCAACTGCCAAGACAGCCCAAAACATTTTTTGCTCTTTGGCTTTTACAGATAAGGAAGTGGAACATTCATTAGTATTGCTGATCTAGTTAAAGAACAATTATCAGACCATAACCCTTTAAAAACATACTTATCTCTTCCCAATATACATTTAATTTTTACAATCCATAAACACGTGTATCTAATCAGATTTTACATCTTTACTACATCTCAAACAAACTGAAGAAGTCACTTTACTAAATTTAAAAGATTTTATAGGGAGTAACAAACATTCTGTGTATATATTTCCACATAGAAAAACTTTCCAGTATAAACTTGAAGAAGTTTGACTAACTGGTTTAAGTAGCAAAGTTTTATTCTTACCAACTATTGAGTCATTTAATCCACTACTATCTAAAAAGTTCCAGAATTTTGCATTAAAATTATTATTATTATTTTTTATAATTAACTTGTATAACTTGAGGAAGCTTCCTTTGTAGGTCATTCTACCTTTGATAATAACATTCATATATTTATATAATGAGGGAATAGCGTTCTGCTCCTCTTCACTCATGTTATCCACAAATTCATTTAGTTTCTTACTGATGAATAATAATAACTGCTTAGCAGATTTATCCAACTTATATTCTTTCATTACATATTCTGTGGACTTAGCTTTTCATTTTTCAAAGCAATCAGACCATAATACTAATCCATTCCTTTTTAGTAAATACATTTTAACATTGTCCTGAGTTTCCTTAAATCTAGAGTGTTCAGTGGGAAAGCACAAAAATTTCCATTTTGATATTAATGGAGTTTTAAAAACATATTTTGACTGTTTTAAAAACTGATTTCAGAGTCTAAAGCTTGAAATTAATTTCCTTCTAAGCTAATTTTTTTTAACCAGATGAAAGGAGTTTTACATATTTCTAATTTATCATATTTAATAAACTTATAAGAATTTAGTATAATCTGCTATTGGATGGTTTTCCATTGACTAGTTTAAGTTGAGTTTATCCAGAGTATAATAGAGTTAAAACATGCAGCAATAGAATACAATTCTATATCTTTGCAGCTACCACCATATTCCCATGATCTTATATGATTTTTCTAAGCAATTCTTGACTTTTTAAGATATCATAAATATAAAGTTAACATTTTTCCATTTTTTTTAAAATGATTTTGTCAGATGTTAAAACTCTTGAATGTGATATATATATATATATATATATATATATGGGTCCCCTTCAAAACATCTAAAACCCATAACATCTAATTTCACAACATTGAGACCATAACATCTAAAACCCATAACATTGAATTTAAAAACATCTAACAGTACAAATCACATGACAATAACATCCCCTCCACATATAATGGCACCAAACTACCAAACATACTTTTTACTATGTTTCTGCAGGGGGGATTTACACAGTGAGGTTAGGAAATTAACTTTTTTCCACTGTAGTGTGATCTTGGAGTTGGTATATTTAATTTACAGGGGTTGTGGGGGGTGCAGGGGGGCTTGCCCCCTGCAGAAATGTAGTAAAGAGTGTGTTTGGTGTCATTATATGTGGAGGGGATGTTATTTTCTTGTGATTTGTAGTGTTAGATGTTATGAAATTCAATGTTATGGGTTTTAGATGTTTCAAAGTACACAAACACACACACACACACACACACACACACACACACACACACACACACACATATAATATACATATATATATATATATATATATATATATATATATATATATATATATATATATATATATATATATATATATATATATAAAATCATGGACAATATGATTATTTTAATAAGTAGTAACCTATCCTCAAATGTAAAAAAACAAAATCAATCTTACTAACATTTTGATAGATTGCTCTTCTTAAATATTTTCGTTCTTTTCCTTCTCAATTATATTTATATTTATATGTAAACTTACCATATAGTAATTGATTTAACACTAAAGTTTCAATTTTATTATTATTAAATTTCAGCAATGTTACTTCTTGAAATTGTCCATCTATTTTTCCAACTGAATAATTTAAGTCTCCTATAGTCAGTAAAATATCATGTTCAGAAAGCTGTATTTTAGATTGACAATGTCTGGTAATTAACAATCAACCATTTTTTTCATTGCTTCTTATATTATTAGCTAAGTGTTTAATAACTAATGCAAATAACAGAGGAAGCAAGAGACACCCTTGCTTTTTGCCTTTGTTTAAAGTGAATCCTTGAGAAATGTAAGATCCAATTTTAACATATGATTTGGAGTTTCTATACAGTTTTTTAAAAATTCCAATAAACTACTCTGGAAATTCAAATACTTCTAAAGTTTTAAACAAGCAGTTTCAATCAACAAAATCAAAAGCTATCTAGATATTTATGCTAATTAGGGCCAATTTCTTGTCCAACCATGCAAATTTCCATCTATCACCTGTTCCAGTATATCACCTTGCTTGGTTTTATGGCAAATTAGTTGTAGTTTGGTATTTTAATAGGCAGCGTTACTGTGATTAAATCCAAATACACTTAAATTTCTTTATCTCATGTTTTAATGAGTTTTTTTTTATTCCTAGTCCCTGACAGTGTATCTGTTATGATCATCAGTTTTCAATGAATGTATTCAATGCACAGTGCTATAGCTTGATACAATGCATCTGTAATGCACATCAACTTTCCATGAACACATTCAGTGCACAGTGCTGCAGTTTGATCACCATTCATTTTTTTCTCAGCTTAAGTTTATTAAGGGGCTTTTCAAACAATGCTAACAGTGATTTGTAATCAGTTACTAGGCTATTTGTCATGTCATAAACTGACGGGGTTATTACACTAATGTGATGCTGAGTCATTCTTTTTCAGCTTGGTTATAGCTGAATTCTGCATCCAGTATGGAGTGTGATTTATAAGCCACTGTTACCATTTGTTGTCACAGTTATTTAGCTTAGCTGTACCTTGAGATATCCATTTTGCATTCATGGGACAATCTAATGCACTATTGCTGTTACAAAGATAACTGAGCACATTAATGGTGCCCAAAATGCCTTGAATTGTCAGTTTTTCAATTATATTGCACATTTGTAACAACAGAATTGGAAGGTGAGGATAGAACAGGAAGAAGGTAAGTCTGAAAGGTTACTTGATAATTGTTAGAATATACCCTAGCTTGAATTTTATTATGCTAACATAATTTCTGAACAAGCACATAATGCTACTTTTTCATGAATAATAATCAGGGCACTGCCTAATCTGCAATTTTTAAAAAAGATTCATTTTTGGGTATATTTATATCATACTCATGGACCTGATCTACTGCTAGTTTCTACTGTGCAGCCATATGGGAACTTTTAGAATTCTTTCCTGGTAAGTACAAATTCAGTCCATGATGGGTAAGCTTAATCAATGGCTGCTCAACCACGGTAATAACATCCATCTATATATTAGTATAAAAGAGGCTCTACAGCTTCTTTACAGCCTGTTAGATCACTGAATGTCATCAAGTCTGCACAGTCATAATAAATATCTTCCCCTATTTCTATCTTTATGGAGTATGTGTGGTATGGAGAATACCATATGGAGCACTTTCCAGGTAAATACTCTGCAAGAATTGATATGACTGTTGTTGTATGAGCTGGAATTAACTGGAAGAAACTAGAATGAGGCTAGAATGACTGTCTTTATCTGTTAATTACCCAGAACTGTGCTGAACATATGCCAGTCTCTCCTTTATCTGCCAAATCTTCTTATACATTTCAGAATAAAGTCTGTAATTTGGTTAAGAATGCTTTATTATGTACAGTGGAGGTAGATGTCAAGAATATCCGAATACTGTGCCCAATGACAGTGCTGATAAACTGAAATAGTCTGTAGCTTCTGCACTCATATTTTTCATATTCCTTTCCTCCTGAATAATATAATTAGTATTATTTTTATTTTTATTTATTTATTTTATTTTACATTTGTTTACTGGGAAAGTCCGACTGGACACAGGTCCATTTTCAGCAGAGACCCAGGGAGAAAAGCTCCTAATAACAGTAGTTCATAAGAGAAACCAAAGACATACGAGCATGTATATTATGAATACAGACAAGAATGCATGTGCCAAGATTAACAAATTCTAATTGTAAGTCATATTTGTAGTAAATCCTACAAAACTGAACATTTGAGAGTTGCAAATAATAGTGCAGTACATAAGAGAGAATAATATCAGAGACATATGGACATACGTATAAAGAATGTAGACAAGTGTGAATGAGCAAAGACTAACAATTTTTAATTGAACGTCACTTCTGTAGTAAATCATACAAAAATGAATTTAGAGAGTTGCCTTTTTTTTTATTAGTTCCTTCAGAACATAACATTGGTTGAACAAATCGGCCAGTGCTGTGAAGGACTTATCATTAGATAAATAAGTATACTGTGGGAGAGAGGGCCAAAGACAAAAAGTTGATCCTTAGCAGAATCCATACAACAGTGCAGTGGTGTAGATTAACCTGGGGAGTAGCATGAACAAAGCCAGTTATTTAAATAGTGGGTTTTGAGGCATTTTTTTAAATTGGAAAGTAGAGGAAGTAGAAGTTAACTGGCTTGGGAGTGAATTCCAGATTTTGGCAATAGTGCAGGCCAAGAGAGGTTTTCCAGCATCACTTTTATGCTTGATGACATTTATGAGGTTTCGATTACTAGAGCTTAATGCTCTGGTGGTGGTGTAGGGGTGAATTAGATGCTGAAGTGCTGGGGTTTTGTCTGGGAGGTAGTAGAGCCTGTGTGCCACTGAGAGTTGTTTCAGTAGGAGTAGTTGAGGTAACTCAAGCCAATTAAGTTGCTTGAGAGCTAGGCAGTGATTGGATCTATGAGAGGCATCAGTAGCAAACTTGGCAATCTTGTTGCAATAAGATTCCATTTTGTTTAGTTCGCTGTGACAAAGATTAGTAAAGATAGGGGAGGCATAAAGGAGGATGGATAAGAGATGGGTCCTTGGATTCTGGAATGCTAGATATTTGACCTGACCTTTGTACTCATACTTGAGTGTTTGTACTGCAATGACTTTCTGCATATCAGTCCAAATAAACTAAGTAACTGTCTCTGAAGTATTTCCTGATAATACCAAAACCCTGTAAATGTCTAACCTTGGTTCCCAAGCCTTTTACTGTACAAACAAAATGAGTTTGTACTCACATGTACTGCACATTTTGTTCTTATCAGTATTCTTGACTGAAAGTTATTTTCTAACAAAATACATTTAAATGACACCTGATCTTACAACTCCTCCTGAAGGTACCCAAACATACAGGTATCTATTTCTGTAGTATGAAATATAAAATGAAGACACAGGCCTAACCTTATATTTTAGGCATATGCAAAGTCTATTCTACTAACTGTATTTATGTAGAATTTATTCTGCATCAGTTATATCTGAAATTATTGAATTATGATTTACTTATGTAATTACTTTATAACTCTATTAATATGGTCTGTGAAGGATACTATAATGATTACTAAAACCAATATAAAATAAGTTTTCTTTGGTAAATAAACATGCAATTTTAATTTTGGCCACTAGGTGTCACGTGAGCATGTATGGTCTGTTTGGTTTGAAGTCTCTTAATTATTTAATTATCACTGGGCAATTCTTTAATGTGGTATAACTGGTAAACTCTCTTTTTTACACCTATAACATATGTATCTTGAAGCATAATTACCATAAGCTATATTAACTTATTTCTGTAAATCTTCAGCAAGATTTGTTACTAATACTCCTATCTATTTACCTTTTTAATTTCTGTGCTGTAATAGATGTCTGCCTTTTAAATTTGTGTCTTAAATATCCTGTAAATATTTATGTGCTGTAATAGTAAAAGTACCTTTACTAAAACCTATTCTTTCTGTATTTTAGATCTATAGCTTTGCATACCCTGTTATGCCTTGAGTATATTAAATAACTATTACTACTTATTCTTTAAATACGTGGTTCACAGACTTTTATGGGCCAAGAATCACTTTTGAAAATGGTCATTTTTCATGACCCATTATTCGCTTGTAATGCATATTTTAAAAGAGCCAGATCATGGTCAAATAGGGCTATAGGCAGGGTAATAGATTGGGGCACCCCCAGAGTAACTCCCCCTGCAGCAGCCCTCTCGCCAGCCATTCCAGTGTTTCATTACTTGGCTATTTCTCCCAATTTACCATGAATACTAATCAAACCTATCTGTGTGCATACTGGTTTTTATTTACTTCGACAATAATTACAGATATTGAAATAAAATGCACAAACACGGATAGACATTTGCTAAACAAGCAATACAGTCTCACAATGAAAACAGACCTAGCGTGAGCAGTAAACTTTTCTGCCACTGAAACTCACATTCATTGAAGCAACATTAAAGCCTATATTCAAATAAAGTACATCTGGCCAGTGGAGAATTAAGTTTACTTTTGGGCTATTTTCAAACCATGGGCTCCTTGCACACATTTTTAGGGCCATGCACACATGCATGTATTATTTGATTCATCTTCCTGATTGTATTAAATTATATTCCTTGTGCAACACAACACCATTTGTTAGAATGTGCTTTAAATTTGTAGTTTTGAACATTTTTCCAGTAAGCAATGAAAAAAAATGCATGACCCAGTAATGACAAAACTGCCCATTTCAGAACCTTTTAACCATAAAAGGCCACTCATACTTCTGTCATTGCAATCTACTAATATCAGTCAATAAGCACAATCTCTGCAGAAGTAAAATTTGTCTGAATAATTCCATGTTAAAGAGATTTGTAACTAATACAGTGGCTGCTACTGGCAAACAACTTTACATTTCAGTGTTTTGTCTACAAATTCAGTGCCTGCTGCCCTTGAAGAATTAATTGCCTACATTACAATAAAGAAAAATTGGTAAGCTGGTAATAGTGCAATAAGGAATGATTGAGAAACTGACAAGTTTATAGCTACTAGGCATCTTATTCAAAGGGGGACACACTCAGGAATGCAGAACCACTATCCCCCTTAAAATTCACCAAATAATCGGCAACTGGGGCATTATATACCATGCCTCCATACCTCTCAAACTCTAAGCACAAGAAATCTGGACAATGCCTAAAATAATGGGGATAAAGTCACCAAAATAGGGACAGATTATAAATATTGCTCTTATAGTCTTAAAAAGTTGATAGAATAACAGCATTTGTCTTAGCAGACATTTTCTGAAGGAAGTAAAGTCTGAAACTCATATGTATTTCATTATTTAGTTGCTCTGTGATTTGCCACAAAACCACAAATATTATGAGAAACAGACCAAAATTATGAGGCTAAATCTGGACACTTCAGAGTTATGTTAAACACACACACACACACACACACACACACACACACACACACACACACACCATCACTCTGCTCTGTCTCACTCACACACACACACACACACACACACACACACACACACACACACACAAACATGCATACACACCTACCTTCTCTCTGCTCTCACACAGCAACACACACATGCACACACCTAGTCTCCCACACAGCAATACAAACACACACAAACACACCTACTCCCTCATACAGCAATACACATACACACACACACACACACACACACACACACACACACACACACACACACACACACACACACACACACACACTATCTGTCATATGAACAGAATAACTAGTTTAAATTACATACACGCATACACACACTTTCCCTTCAATACAAAAACAAATGGAACCACTAGTTTAAATTACACACACAAACACATGCACTTTCCTTCTCTATAAATAAAATCGCTATTTTAAATTCCACATTTGAGTGCAGAATGAGTTTACATCTGCTTTGGTGTGCGTGTGTTTGCTGCATCCATTTCTCCTCAAAGGAGAAGATGCCACAACCACGGTGTTGTTGTAAATTTTTTCTGGCCAAAGTGGGCCCCTGTAGCCACAGACACATTGGTGACTGCCTATTTCGTTTAGTGCTGGATATGGCTCTGATTATTAGTTTAATAATTAAAGCAACCTACTCAAAATCAGCTTGCAACCCACCAGTGGGTCACAACACACAGTTTGGAAACCTCTGCTTTAGATAACTTATCGTAATAAGCCTCTTACAGATAATTCTGTCACTTTACCATTAAAATTAATGACTGAATAATGTGAAGTGTGATGTAACTGCATGCTGTAAACTGTCTAGTAATGCTGTTAGGAATGTATAGCTGAGTTAGAATGTTATATTCTGAAATCTGACTGAAATGTACTATACTGAACTCATAATTGAGTATAAATGTCATATTCTGAAACTCACAAACAAAGGTAAAAAGTAAACTTGTAAGCTGAAAGAAAGCGGCAACCTTGAGTCCCGGTCTTAATAAAACGTCCAATTTATTTAAATATCACAAAATACTTCAGACCAACAAGAAATCCACAAGAAATCCACAGATGCACGATACTAAGCGCTTTCACCCATCAAGCTGGGCATCATCAGAGTACAATTAACGTATTGCAAGTCATCCCTTATATACTTTAAAAGTGCCCTTAATCAAATTAATTAATCAATTAGTAAAAACAGAGTGTTTCTTAAAGGTATTACGTCCTTTTTGTCTGAAGTATTTTGTGATATTTAAATAAATTGGACGTTTTATTAAGACCGGGACTCAAGGTTGCCGCTTTCTTTCAGCTTACAAATATTCTGAAACTCGACTGAAATGTACATGAAAGTGATACATATTATATTCTGGAAACTAACTATACTTAACACTAAAGAAATATCTTTCCTGTCAGTTTTACCTGAACGCAGATAAAAGTATATAAATATATGTTATATTCTGGACACTAAACTATAAAATCATAAACTGAAATCTCCTTACGTAGGTTATTGTGTTTATCATACCTCTCAACTGTCCAGATTTTCACTTCAAATTTGTGGTCTATTCCTCATAACATTTGCAGTTTTCTGGCAAATTATTTAGTATTGCTTTCACTAAATAATATTAAATATTGACATATATTTGAGTTTCAGACTTCATATTCTTCATACAATTCATAATAATGCAAAAGCTGTTATTCTAGCATTTTTTTTCAGTTTATAGGAGCAATGTTTAAAACCTGTTCCTATATTTGGACCTTTAGCTTCCAATTAATTTTGGCTTTGTCTAGATTTCCTGCACAGAGGGGTTGAGAGGTATTAGTGTATATAAATAAATGGTGTTTAACCTAGGGCAGACAAATAAATCAATGTCATTGGTGTTGTACCTGTTCTGTAAGTTAATGAATGCAAGAGATTTATATATATATATATATATATATATATATATATATATATATATATATATATATATATATATGAATGTTTCATCCTCATGTTATTAAGCCAAGCTTCCATCATCTTTGAAAGATGCTGAAAAAATTTCCTGGTACTGACTAATTCTTTAATCCAAGGTGTACATGAATGCAACAACAGCTTAAAGAATCTTTGATAGCTTCTGATAACATATAGGGAACTAAAGCTTTATTTTTTCCTACATCTTTAGAGCAAATGTTACTGTCTGTTTGTGGGTGGAAGTGTTCCTCTGCAGAATGTTATATAGGGTTCGGAGCAGTAGCAAGCAGTAAGAGTATAGCCCTTTCCAGGGTACCACTGAGGTGAGTTAAACAGAAATAATGACAGCTCCTTCAAATTATAGCTTTAAGTCTGGAAGGGACAGTGCACAGTTTTGTACTGTCTTACAATGTATCTACAATGTGCCCACAATGTAACCATAAGCCTCAGTGAGAACCAAAGAAAGTCTAACATGTGCTCATTCTATTTTAATACCATTTGCCAAAGGAGGAGAACTAAAGTTTTATGAAACATATAAATCATCGTAGGCAAGATTAGCATTAGTATCACAACTAACCTTTGTTTTATAGGTGTAAAATATTTCTATTTTTGAAGATGAGCTCTACATTCACACTGTCAGTTAATTTAAATAGTCTTGTTTAAGTTATCTTATTTTTAGCAGTGTTGTAATTGGTATTTTTATGTGTCTGTTTATACCTACATGCTTGTTCTGTGCAGAGTTTTTTTTTTTTGCTAATAACCCAGGTAATGAATGATTGAAATAGCTCCATATAGTATCTGTCCACCTACTGGTTAATAAATTTAATAACTAGTAATACTTAAGCTTTTTTTGTTAACATATATGTCCATTAGATTTTATCAGTTCAGCAAAAGACTGATAAACACATCAATTTTTCAGTTGGTCTGTGCATTTAGAAAGTTGACAGGTGGGACAATTTTAGATTAGAAAAACATCAACATGCCTGTATACATCAGTATATATAAATACCTACATAAATATACATATATATTGGTGTGTGTGTGTGTGTGTGTGTGTGTATATTTATAAAGTTGGAATAATGAAAAAAAAGTTATGCATAAAAAAGTAAATAAGACAATGAGAAAGCAAAATATAACATCAGCTATAGTGTACATTATGGGACTATAACATTTTGTTTTATTTAGTTGTGCAAACTAAATAGATTTTTTAAATGTATTTATGTGCTTATTTATTTACTCTGTAGTAGTAGTCATTCCAAACTGACCTGTGTTAACAAACGGGAGTAATGCTGGCCAAAGATTTTTAGATATTGCAACAGTTTATAAGTTAAAGATTAGCCGTACAAATACAATCAGCTTTAAAAAGTTAATGCTGGAATACATTATGCAAGAAGCATTCTAGATTTGACCTTTATTCCTTGCTATTTTTCTTTGAGCACTATTTTAAAACACTCACTGCTCAAGTTGCTTATTAAATGCCTTTAAATTTTGCTTACTAATTCACTTTTAAGTGTTTAAAATGGTGCATATGCACATTATGACAATTAGTTCAGTCTCCTATTATGTTTTGAGTGTTGTGTTAGCTGTGATCCAGTCCAGTACATGACTGGATTATTAAGGAATGATTCACAAACATCAATGTTTTGTATAACTACCTCTACTTATTCTGAGTTTCACTACACCCGATTGCTGCAGAGATAAATTCTACATTTCTGAAGATTTTAATTTCTTCTTTATTTTGGTGACTGATATTCTACAGGTAATGATGGGCTCTGCCATATTTCACAAGGCCTGCATATGTACCCACCAGTCTAGAGGAGTTGGCATGAATTTTAATATGTCAAAGCATGTCATGATTTGCCAAAATGGGGACCTAAAATTGGCTGTCATATATATGATGCTGCCTTGGAGACCCCTACATCTACCAACCAAAAAGCCACCAACCAGTGACTCCAGAATGAATAGGTAAGGTCTGGAGTGTAGGTGACAGATTAATATAAATAAGTGGGTTGACTCTGGAATCTAGTGAATAGGTTATCTAATAAAGGAACAAAAGGTCTACCAAAGTAAAAGATAAGCCAAAAAAAATCTGTCATAAGTAAATGTTGTATCTTCTTCTTCTTCTTTTGGCTTTTCCCAGTTAGGGGTCGCCACAGCGGATCACCTTGTCCGCACATTAATTGGCAGTGGAGTTTTACAGTGTCGAGTTGCCAGCCTGGCGCCCAACCTTCCACAGAAGGCACACTCACACACACACCTAGGGCCGATTTAGAGTGTCCAATCCACCTGAAGCATGTCTTTGGGATGTGGGAGGAAACCGGAGCACCCGGAGGAAACCCACGCGACCACAGGGAGGACATGCAGACTCCGCACAGAAGGCACCCCAGCCGGGGATCGAACCGGAGAACCTCTTGCTGTGAGGCGGCAATGCTAACCACTGCACCACCGTGGCCGCCCGTCATAAGTAAATGTTGTATAGTACTACTATATTCAAGGTAACAGAATACTAGTCCAGCAGTGTGTCACCAAGTCTTCTACATTAGCTGACAGTAGCCCAGTTATGGTTACCAGACTTTAAACAGCTAGATAGGTAGCAGCATTCACAGTGATCAATAGTCTGTCATTTTCTGGTCCAAGGAGGGTACAGGATTGAGGCACTCTGGAACTACTCTTAAGCAAAGACCAATGGTAGTTAACCCTTCTGCATGTATCTGTGGGTTTCAAACAGACATGCTTGTGGCAGTTTATGGCATAATGCAGCCTCTGTGCCACTATGCATATAATTCCCCATTCCATGTCACTCCATTAGAAGTTAAAATGAAGTCCCGTCCTCCTTCTTCATGATAGTTTAGCTGGTTACTAAAAATCCCATGACACTCACTAAAATTAAAAGTGAAATTTCTCCAATGTCTCAGCCAAATTTCTTACAGTCTACATAAATATGACCAAAGTGTTATCCTGAAAATAGGCTACAGGCCTTGTGCACCTAGCCTCAACTGCAAAAGTAAGTAAATAAATAAAATAAATTGTCATACATCGGCTTGGTATGGAGAGGCTGGTAGCTATAGAATAGTGAACTTATACCTGATGATTTACTAGGCTGCAGCCCCACCACAGCAATACTTAATCCCCTCCCCCAGTCCTCTCCAGAACATCATAGCAGAGCCTGAGATACTCAGTTGTCTCTCTTCAAGCCAACTGCCTGGTACCTGGATTGTTATATGTTCCTTGCTCACAGGCATCACAGGTGAAATTCTTCTTCTCTGCCAGTGATATAGTATCTATTGGCAGTATGGCATCTGGGGCTAAAGTGATTAAAATCAGATTTGCGCTGGATTATGACAGCTGCATTATTCAGAATTGTGCTCTAAAAAAGGTGTCTGTGTTGTAGGATTTGGGCCAAAATGTTGAAAGTTATGGATGTCATGAAAGTGTATTTATCAAACTAAACTTAGGCTCATAATTTTCATGTTGTGGCCTAGAGTTTTAATAGGGAGTCAAGCTGAAGCATGAGGCTATAACAAGTGGCGCCCTAAATGTGATCGCAAATTTGAGTCCAAGTGCTGTGAATTGTGTATCTGTATCTTAAAAATTATTTTTTAAGCTAACAGTGATCTCAGAATTAGTGCATATAAATAGCAGAGGTTTGAGGGTACAACCTCTCATTTCAGGGAACGCAGGGGGCTTTATGTTAAAGTGAGTTTCATTCTTAAAGGAAAACTCCACCTTCTCCTATAGTTTAACTCAAATCTTAGGTTGCGTTTCTCCCTACAATATGATTCCAGTACTATGTAGGTAGCTAAAATTTGTACTTTATAAAACTTTCATTTCCTCACTTTGGTAGCAAAGGAAATGGAAGAAACACGCTTTATTTAACCTTAAATTCTCACATGAGTTGCAGAGGAATTTGTCTGCAATTGCATGACAGACCACAGACACAGATAAATCTGTAGTCAGGAGCTCAGGCTGTAAACTAGACAGAAGGGTGTGAAACTGTTTTCCTTTGTCCTTATTGAAGAAAGGAAGAGAACTTACACTGCTTCACAGCTGGTTCTAATGTAGCTGTGCCTTTCAGAGCAAAACAGAGCAATTAAATCAGTCAATGGTTCAAAGGCAGTTGTCACCTGTTTTGACATATTTACAGAAGCAGCATTACATTACTGAAATGCTAAGCTATAAACTTTAAATGTTTGTTATTTATGCTACTTTACATTTTAAGATTACTTGAATGTAGTATCAAAGGTGTTTGTGACATTTAGAGAAAAGTCAGAAAATATTTTTTCTTGCAATTCTTGTGAAGTATCTGCACATTTACCACAGTGTAAGGGGAGGGGCTGTCAATTCATCTTGGACTACAAAAAGATACTTTGAACAAAGGGCTGCAATTTAGCAACTGTTTGGTTGCAGCTGTATAATTTCCTAGTATACTGAAAAAAGTAAACAAGGTAAAAGGGGCACTTATATATGTGGGTGTTGTGCCCAGTGCCCATACGTTAAGGTAGGTGATACTGTATATTTAAAAAATAGAGACAGATACATTAAAAGCAGGGGTTATGCTAATTGTAACACTAGTGGTATTATTTACCTTGCTTTATGTAATAAATATGAGGCATATTACATAGGTAGAACCAAAAGGAAGTTTAAACTGAGGATGTACGAGCATAGGTATGGCATAAAGAAAAAGAATATAAATGATGCTTTATTTAAGCATGCTCAGACTTGTGAGGGAGGTGATTTTTGTTTTTTTGTGATAGAAACATTGCCCGTTGATCCAAGAGTTGGTCCTTGGGAACTCGACTGAAGCAGAGGGAACTGTATTGGCAGTTGGTGTTAGAGGCCAACAGGTTCCCTGGTTTAAATGACACTGTTTCTCTTGTGCCTGTTTTAAAACTTAGATCAGCTAAACTTTAAATAATTTATTCATGCCATTATTGGTTTTGGCCAGTTGATGTTGGACAATTTTATCTTTGTTGCTATCTAATGCAAGTATTGTGTCTTTATTTATTTTTTATATCTCTTCTAATATACTCAGTATTTTTATCTATGTGTTTTTGGACAGTTTACACATTAAGTTTCAATCCAATTTCATGTATCTTACAAATTTTATGAATTTTATACATCTTATATGATTTTATTTCTGTCATTCATTATTCAAGCTTATTACAAATGAGCTGTGATTGGTTAATTGGCTGATGTATTTTTTTATTTAAGGTTCAATATTAGTTGGTACACTCACATCTGATGAAGTTTTTAGATGAAAAAGCGGTGATCAAGTTAAGCATTCATGTGGTGTTTTATTATATGTGCTTTTACTTTGGTGTGGATTGACATTAAAATCGTGGATTTTGAATCATGTGTGTTTATACTGTAAAAAAGCTCTGAGACACACTCACAAATGAGGGCCATTTAAGAAATGAAAGAATCAGACCTGTTGCAGACAGTATACAACATAATAGTGACTGATACTAATCCCATTATATGTCAATGGAATGGGAATACACCACTACTTCCTTATGTCTAGCATGACTCATATAAAGCAGATTTGAAATGGATTATGGGAAAGAGAAAGACTTGAAGAAAAATAAGACCACATTGATATGTTAAGCCCCATTGACAGCCATTTTGCAGAAAACATACTAAAATTCTATAAGAATCAGAGTGTTTTTGAGATGTTAAAATAACTCAGAAAACAGAGATAGAGTGAAAAAAGTAGATTTTTTTTTAGTTCTAAGGTGGAGTTTTCCTTTAATGTTCTACACAGACTTCCCACTTCTGTGATCACCATTTTCAGTGGTGATCACTTGTTCATCAGATTTCTGTGATAAAACCATTTCAATATTTTATTCTTGCAAGCCTACTTTATGTGCCAATGTACAAAAAATGTTAATCTTTTCTCACAGATTATGTAATACACCAAAAAGAAAACGTGTTGGCCTATTTTTGATAAAACAAAACTGAGGGCTATTATATTTCTAACATGCAATGAAGAAATTACCTTTCACAAGTCTGAGAACAAAAAAATAAGAAGCTGTTCTTACTCTATATTTGTAAAAATAAACAAGCTCAAATATATAACATACCAATGTGTGTCTGGTTGGCATTTTGTTAATGATGATTGGTGGATGAAAAGTGAACAGTTATCATTACCACCAGTTGATTTGCTGTGAATACTGTCTTTCATCCATTGCCTCTCATACACTGTATTTTAGTATAATTTCTTAAGATTCATTACCATATACACAGTATTTCTCTCTTTTGGCACACATTTATTGGAATAATTTGTATAGGGTGCCTAAAATCAGTATAAGACTGGATTTAATACTGTTAATAAGAACTATGAACTTTGCTAAAAATAAGAACACAGTGATTATGCTGTAAAAAAACGAATTTAGACATTTTTAACAAAACATGCATAGTTAAATATTTACATTTTCTGGTGTACGTCAGGAAAATAATAAGCAATGCTAACTGCTTGATTCTAATGTGTTAACTAAAACTGTGTCTTCTGTTAAATTATTCAATGCAGGAGGCCCTTCTGAGGTATTTAAAAAACACATGCCACAAATGCTACATCACTGCATATTAAGAGTAATACAAGGCTTATGGGTGGTAAGCAATATATATTTTCTACCTTGATCCAGTTTTCACAATCCCTCCTATATAAAGTAGTATATATGCTAATTAGTACAGCTAGGCACTGAAGACTGTATTATATTCCACATGGAAAATGTGTTGCCACCTTATTAGCATGATTTTACTAGAAACCCTTTGCATTCTGGCTTAGTATATTGACTGACACATTGTTGCTCTGCAGTGTAACTGTTTCACTCTGGAAACAATGTTTTATCATTTCATGCATATAAAATCAAAGTTTGTGCAATTTTAAAGTTAAACTAGTACTGGTACAGAAATGGGATAAGATAATGGTATTTGCCTAAAACTATGCAGTTAAGATGTTAAAAAGCCTATCTGCATACAACGTACAACAAAATAGGTAGTGCTGCTACTAAATAAGACTGCAAACTTTTATTTGCATTTCTATGGTTTCTTTACTGAAATTAGTCTTTTCAGTATCCATACATCCATCCTAACCTCTTTTTCCCTTTTCGCACATGTGGTCGGGGTGTCACTTGTACACTGACAATCACCTTGAACCAAGGCTTACACCACCAGGTGGGTAGCTTTGCCACAGTAGTTCATCCGTGCCACTCACTCGCACTCACACCTACAGACAGTTTAGAGTGTCCAATCCACCTACTGCATGTCTAGGAAACCAGAGCACCCAGAGAAAACCCATATAACCACAGGGATGACATATGGACGCTGCACAGAAGGCACCCCAGCCGAGAATCAAACCGGAGAAGTCTTGCTGTAAGGTGACAATGCTAACCACTGCACCACCGTGACCACCCCAGTATACAGTGCAAATATATATATAGAATAAAGTGTTACTGTGCTAGGTCATCTGTTTCAGTTGTTTCTTGCTGTTTGGAACAAATATTCATTTGTAAAGTAGGAAGATGAAGTATGGGGGTTCTTCAGATAGCCATTTGCTCCTAAACTCTTTGGTATCCCAAAGCATAACTGGCTTTGCCCTGGCATCTTAACTCATTAAGGTTCTTCTTTTTGTCATGGTCTAGGAAAAATGGAAGAAGTTTTGTGCTATTTAACCAAAATGCCCATGAATGCTTTTGACATATAGAACTGGAATTAACTTCTTCTATCTGCTGACACCCCCCGCCAACCCACAGCATCAGTACAGTGTCATAATGCCCCAGAAGCTCATAGCTACATAACCAAACTCCCTAATGAAAGAACTCCTTCAAAACATCTACTGGCACATGAAAAGCTCAGTTGACTATTATTTTAACAAAAGAAGATTACAGCAGTGGGTCATGTTTTGCCTGACAGGGACCAAACCACTGTGCAGACAAAGTAAAATAAACAGAAAATGCAGTTATTAGACTAAATATTATCGAATGACTGAAGTAAAACCAACTCTGGTCCTTCATGTTGCATTCAAACTGTAGTGTCTAGTGACAGTTTGGATACAAGAATATGATGTTGTGCTTATATCTGGAAATGACCTACTCTAAAAAACTAATGGGAGGACCTGACATTGGTTTAACTGTGAATGATCTGAATAACCACAAAAAAGCACCAACGTTGCGAGTCCTCATTACAATTTAATAAAAAATTGTTAAGCACTTTCATCAACTAGTATGACTTCTTCAGAACAAAAAAACAGTCAAAGGGACAGGTTTAAATACACAATACCAATTTGCCATTGGTTCGAATCTGCCCATTGCTATCAATGAAAATTAGTTGCTCATGAATATATGAATAATCAAGACTAAAATGTTTTTTACAAAAATAAAAATAAAAGCATTTACTCAACAACACATTTGCTTCAAAAAATATTTCAGTATATATCTATTGTTGCTGATAATCAACAAAAATTCATAAAAACTCACTACTCTATTCACATATACAACAAATTAAAAACTGCTTATTAAGTATTACGTATTTAATATACATAATCTTTTAAACTAAAAAGTATATAAATGTTGATGATGTTATAAATATTTCCTTTTAAACCACACAAAAGTAAATGCATATGAAATATATTAAATTTCAAATTAATTTACTTTCACAAATCTTATAATATATTATACTATTAGACCAGATCTGCCTTTTCCTTTAAAATAGGCAGTATAGTTACATGTTCATTTAATCCTGGTGGGAAATCTGCGGCCAACCTTAACTGCCACAAGAGCTCCTTTTTATGTAGTGCATTTTGCCAGTCTCCACCTCTCACTTCAGCAAATACAAAATCAAGGATAGCAAACTTAAATCCTACCAAATTAATACATAAAATACTATGCTTATACAGAGCATTAGTATCTTTTTTGTTTTTAATGTCATATAGGTGTTCATATATCCTGGTCTTAAACAATCTCTCCGTCTTGCCAACATAGAACGAAGAACAGGTGTTACACTTGGCTATATATACCAATTTGCTAGAAAAACAATTACCACTTTTTAAAAAAACATGACTTTTGTTCTGATTATCAATGGTAATAGAACTGCCTTGTAATATATAGGAACAATAAGAACACGTACCACAGGGTTTACTTCCACCCTTTCTAACTTGCATATTTGTTTAACTACTGCCCCTCTCTAGCAATAATTTTAAATTGGGTCCTACTTTTGTAGAAAATATAGGTTTGTCACCCACTATTCGAAATACCTCACTGTTAGTTTTAAAGATGTTCCAGTTTTTTGTTAATATTTCCTTAATCTGGGAATATAAGGGGCTGTACTGTATTACACAAGCTTGTTGAAAATCAGTTTGATTCTGGACTTCTGAACACTTCACTGAATGGTCAATATGGTCACTACCTCCACCCAATAAAGGCATATATATATATATATATATATATATATATATATATATATATATATATATTCCCCCATTTATCAAGAACATCTGAAAGTATTGGGTCTATGAAATAGCCAGGGTAACCTCTCTCTGTGAACATATCTCTTAAATATTCAAACTCTTTAATCACATCACTTCTCAACAATGTCATCCTGGCTATTCTTATAGCCTGACCCTTAATAATACTTTTTTTCTGGTAAATAGGGTGATGATTATTGAAATGTAGATAGCTGTTACAAAAGGTATTCTTATGGTAGATTCTGGAAATATACCTATCCTGGGCTTTAATTATCCTAGTATCCAAAAAGTTAATCTCTTGTTCATGAAACTGGAAAGTAAATTTCAAAAAATCAGTGGTTTCATTTAGATACTGGATGAAAGCAGGTATTTGATCTAATCCCCCTTTCCACAATATAAAAATATCGTCCAAAAATCTACCGTAGAATATAACGTTGGATAGAAAAAACTTACTTTGAAAGACATGTTTGGTTTCCCACCCCAAAAGAACCAAATTTGCATACACATTCCTCGTTTAAAACAAGGTCTTAAAAGTAACTGTGTGGTCCAGTTTGAGGGCGACATTGAACTCGCCTCGGACAAGCATCCCAACATGAATCCAGCACATTACAAGGAAGCTGCATCGACAGGTACTGTTAATTCTAACTTGAATGGTATACCTAAAAATAACAGTATACTTTGTACTAAAGATAAATGTACTGGGGAAAGAGAACATGTGAAACCTAATATGAAAACATGCTCATCCTGTACTTGTAAGGAAATTTTACCTTCAAAGGATAATTTTGGACACTTTGGTACTCTAGTAAAAAAGCATTTTGCATTTTCAACTTCTAGCCCTAAAAACAGTAATGGTGCTTTGGTTAATAGGGAAACTGAACATTCTAAGTATGAATCGTTGAGAGACATGATCTACACCTTTGAAAAAAAGTTATTAAGTACAAAATGTGTCAGATGGAGATTTGTTATTTAAATGAATGTGTAAAAAAAATAGTTCCACAGGGACTAAGGGTTTTTAAATTCCCTTTTGGAGTTTATTATGACACAGATATTATTAAAGCATTTACTGACATGTTTGATAAATGGGGACTTGAGTTATTAGGTAAAACTGTTTATTTCTATGAGACAATGGAAAAAAGGCTTTGTAGTGAAGTGAGTGATTTGAATGAAAAACTTATTACTGACATGTTATCTACACAATATGAGAACTTGTATTATAAAATTATCAACAGAGTGGACAAGAGATGTGACGACATATTTAATAAAAAAGTGAAGAAATTAGACAGAGATAATAGGCAGTATAAACAACGTAGAGTGTATCCTATAGATAAATTAGTGTTTTATGAAGGTGAATATGGTCCCACAACCCGTATACCAATGTATGAGTTGGATAAGGCTAATTCTAACTTTAATTTTGACTTGGAATGTGAAAATTATAGGGAAGACGATGTCAACGATTTGGGGGATTTTCAGGATTTTCCACTCCCAAGATGCTCAGAGAGAATAGCAAGCCACAAACAAGGGATATACAAAACCTACAGCAAGGCAACAAAGCAGTACAAGGGCCATCCCAGGTGGTAGATACTTTAGATTTAATAAAGTGTAAACACAACATCCAATACACTTTAAATGGTTTCAATATATATAATTATTCTGGGGTTACTATTACAAAGGAATTTTTTTCTTTATTCTCTAAGGGGTTTAAATTTGTTCCAACTAGAATACCTGATATAGCCACAGTGATGGTTGATTTACAGTTGTATTTGAGAAAACTAAATTTGAACATTATGTTTTCAGATAAAACCACCAGAACAGAACCTAAAGAAGTTCCTAAAAAAAGTAGTGTTTTCAATCCCCCCTTACATCCACTTGTTACTGCTTATGAGAAGCCAGTCAAGGAAGATATATACAAAGCATGGGGAGAGAAGAAGAAAACATTTTCAAACTTAAATTTTGAAGAAAGAAATCTTACAAAGACCTTAAGGGAAAATAAGGGAATACGTATAATGACACCTGATAAAGGTGGTGGGATTATCTTGTACAACTCAGAGGATTATACAAATGTTATGCAAAATATTCTATTCAATGTGGACAATTATTCTTTATGTTCTAAAAATGAGATTCATATCTCATATCACAGATTGGATAGTTGCTTTATGAATATCTAATGGACCAGAGGATATAAAAAAATGATTATGATTTTCTCTTGAACAAACACCCCAAGATTCCGGTTCTTTTTGGAATACCTAAGATACATAAGAACCTGTAAAAACCACCTTTTAGGCCTATTGTGGCAGCTGCGGGCTCCAAAACACATAACTTGGCAGTATATATTGATAAAAAATTAAAACATATTACCAGCAAATTTCCCCACCTACTAAAGGATTCATGGGACTTTCTAGGACAAATAAAGAAAGAACTGTGGGCTCCTGAATGCCTACTTTTAAAAATAGATGTTCAGGACCTATTTTCATGTATTCCTAAACAAGAAGGGCTGTGTTTTTTTGAAGAGGTACTTTTAACTCATTCATCTTTTACTACAGATGAAATTCTGTTGACATGTGAACTCATGAATCTTATATTAGAAAACAACTATATATATATACTTTGAGGGGGAATATTTTCAACAATTAAAAGGAGTTGCCATGGGAGCAGCTTGTGCTCCCTTGTATATAAATTTGGTTCTTTTGGGGTGGGAAACCAAACATGTCTTTCAAATTAAGTTTTTTATATCCAACGTTATATTCTACGGTAGATTTTTGGACGATATTTTTATATTGTGGAAAGGGGGATTAGATCAAATACCTGCTTTCATCCAGTATCTAAATGAAACCACTGATTTTTTGAAATTTACTTTCCAGTTTCATGAACAAGAGATTAACACTTTGGATACTAGGATAATTAAAGCCCAGGATAGGTATATTTCCAGAATCTACCATAAGAATACCTGTTGTAACAGCTGTCTACATTTCAATAGTGATCACCCTATTTACCAGAAAAAAAGTATTATTAAGGGTCAGGCTATAAGAATAGCCAGGATGACATCGTTGAGAAGTGATGTGATTAAAGAGTTTGAATATTTAAGAGATATGTTCACAGAGAGAGGTTACCCTGGCTATTTCATAGACCCAATACTTTCAGATGTTCTTGATAAATGGGGGAATATATATCTGTCTTTATTGGGTGGTGATAGTGAACATATTGACCATTCAGTGAAGTGTTCAGAAGTCCAGAATCAAACTGATTTTCAACAAGCTTGTGTAATACAGTACAGCCCCTTATATTCCCAGATTAAGGAAATATTAACAAAAAAACTGGAACATCTTTGAAACTAACAGTGAGGTATTTCAAATACTGGGTAACAAACCTATATTTTCTACAAAAGTAGGACCCAATTTAAAATTATTGCTAGAGAGGGGCAGTAGTTAAACAAATATGCAAGTTAGAAAGGGTGGAAGTAAACCCTGTGGTACGTGTTCTTATTGTTCCTATATATTACAAGGCAGTTCTATTACCACTGATAATCAGAACAAAAGTCATGTTTTTTTTAAAAAGTGGTAATTGTTTTTCTAGCAAATTGGTATATATAGCCAAGTGTAACACCTGTTCTTCGTTCTATGTTGGCAAGACGGAGAGATTGTTTAAGACCAGGATATATGAACACCTATACGACATTAAAAACAAAAAAGATACTAATGCTCTATATAAGCATATTATTTCATGTATTAATTTTGTAGGATTTAAGTTTGCTATCCTTGATTTTGTATTTGTTGAAGTGAGAGGTGGAGACTGGCAAAATGCACTGCATAAAAAGGAGCTCTTGTGGCAGTTAAGGTTGGCCGCAGATTTCCCACCAGGATTAAATGAACATGTAACTATACTGCCTATTTTAAAGGAAAAGGCAGATCTGGTCTAATAGTATAATATATTATAAGATTTGTGAAAGTAAACTAATTTGAAATTTAATATATTTCATATGCATTTACTTTTGTGTGGTTTAAAAGGAAATATTTATAACATCACCAACATTTATATACTTTTTAGTTTAAAAGAATTAAATAAGTAATACTTAATAAGCAGTTTTTAATTTGTTGTATATGTGAATAGAGTAGTGAGGTTTTATGAATTCTTGTTGATTATTAGCAACAATAGATATATACTGAAATATTTTTTGAAGCAAATGTGTTGTTGAGTAAATGCTCTTATTTTTATTTTTGTAAAAAACGTTTTAGTCTTGATTATTCATATATTCATGAGCAACTAATTTTCATTGATAGCATTGGGCAGATTCGAACCAATGGCAAATATGTATTGTGTATTTAAACCTGTCCTTTTGACTGGTTTTTTGTTCTGAAGAAGTCATACTAGTTGATGAAAGTGCTTAACAATTTTGTATTAAATTATACTGAAGACTCGCAACGTTGGTGCTTTTTTGTGGTTATTCAGTTTTTTCAGAGCACTATTTGCACCATTTGTTTGGACTTAACTGTGAATGATGCAAACTGTATTATTAAAATAAGAATGGATTTTGATGGATTCAGAATCCCTATCAGAATATCTTATCTTATACAGCATAATCACTGTCAATTTAAATAAAAGAATTGTAAACTGAGCTGAATAAGTAGTCACATCCATAGTATATATTTAAAGGCACTACCACAGTATTCTGTCTCCTTGTATCTGAAATATGTCCATCACTAGTGGCACCCTGAGCGTTTGGATGTATAAGCATGCATGTTTATTTATTTATTTTACACTTGTTTACCAGGGTAGTCCGACTGGATACATATCCATTTTCAGCGGAGGCCCAGGGAGAAAAGCTCCAAAATATCACAAATACATGAAGAAAAAAATAATGCATATTTATAGGGAAAAATACCCAGCAAAGATATACAATATAGTTAATACACCAAGGATACACAATGTAGTTAGGAAATACAATTTATACAATGGTAGTAAATTTAGTATTTACAAACACAGATGTTGGATTCTTTTTTTTTTTTTATTAGGGTTGTTGTTTACTGCAATGAACATTTTATTATAAATAAATAATGCATGTACAAAAACTGATTTATTATCAGTGCTGATTACCTTTTACATTTTGGTTGTGTTGCCATTTTTGGTGTATAAGATAATCTAAAGAATACATAAACAAAAGTGAGTTAGAAGCTTTCTTCTCTGCTGCTTCACAACAACAACACTGCTAATGACAGGTGTGATTTTTTGTTGTCACAAAAGGCTTCCACACTTGTAAGTTTTCCTAAAAAGCACATTAGTCATTTAGTAGCACTGCACCACTGGGTCAGCATACTTTATGCATGGCTATATTGTATTATTACTGGGCTGGCATGCTTCATGTATGCAGTGGCGGCTGGTGACTTCAAATCGAAAGGGTCTGCAGGAGACAGCTGAATGGGTGGGGCCAATGGGAAGGGGTGCAGCCAACTAGAAAGGGGCAGAGCTATGCTCAAAACCACAAAACTAGGACGCTTGCCCTGGGTGCCAAACCGTCATTATGAGAGTCCAATCAAGACAAAATGAAGTGTAGAAGAAAAAAATATTTCAATGCATTGGCTGCATGACAGCTTATTTAATATCTAGATGGAAAATAAAAGGTTGTGAGGCATGAAAAAATAAATTACTTTTTAAATACATTACTGGATTGCCAGTTAAAATCAAGTACAAGACAAACAAGCAGCACTCATCTCAAACCACTTCTCCTTGCACTGCAGTTCTAATTATAATTTATATTTAGCTTTATAAAAAGTACCAAGTAACATGCTGAAAGTAGCAATGATATCCGCCCACTTGTAAAAATGTTTCTTATCCAAAAAAGACCTGCTGCCTGACAACTATCTACTTGTTTCATTGGGAAAACATCATCAAAATAAAAAATTAACAGCAAACAAGAAACAAGCTCAAGATAACTTGCTTAAAGGATTACTGCACGGGTTATGGACCACACATGATAGATTGGCATTCTGTTTAGTTTACGGGTAAAGCCTGCAAAGATGATGGCAAGGCTCCAACAAAGGTAATGAGCTTCTGAAAATACTGTAATCCTGTCCTTTATTGCAAATACTGTCATATGCATTTCAATACCCAAGGCTTATACATTATCTAGTTATGTAAGTATTCTCTGCAAGGCAACAACAAAAAGGCTTTCAATGTTGGTAATTCTTCAACAGTAAGCTTACTTGCATCTTACAATCTCAGACAAGCTTACCTGATGGTCATGAAATCATTGCTACTTAAACACAGAGCAACAGGCACTTTCTGAATAATAAGAAGCATAATCAACAGTATAAAAATATTACAGAAAACCAGAACATTCTGCAAAATCAAGCCAGAGAGATGAAAAGCCACTGTAGTACTTGTGTCTACCTTGGATGGGGGGGTATTCTGCACACTTACACTGCATAACTGCTCCTTGCCTTGCTTAGACACATCCAGAGTCACTACATGGGGGAGTGGGGTGCAACAAGTATGTCACAACTTGAAATGTCTCTGGCTGACTGCAATGGCCCTGATACATTTGTCATACCTCTCAACCTCAGAGCAAGAAATCTGGACAAAGTCAGGCCCAAAATTAAGGACAATATTTAAATATTGTTCTTATAAACTTTCTAATAGAATAGTAGGTCTTGCATTAGTATAAATTTTCTGAAGGGTATAAAATCTGAAACTGGAATGTCTGTCATTATTTTCTTACTTCAGTCTTTAATGATTTGCCACTAATTTGCCAGAAAACCACAATTTAATGAAAAATGACCAAAAATGTGATGCAAAAATATAAAATAGCCACACAATACAGCTGGGAACCTGTCAAAGAAGGGACACTTTTTAATATTAGCACTGTTAGCTTGAGCAGCTGACAAAATAAACAAATCTACATGCATTTCTGAAATAAAAGTAATCTATAACTCTGATTATTACAGTTATTTATTAATTGTAAACCCTCCATGTTTTCTTCCAAAATTGACATTTTGTGGAGGGATTAGAGGGAGAACAATATTTTTAGCCAAAATTGGGAACAGTTGAGAGGTTTAGATATGCCCAATTCTATAAAGCAATTTGCATGTACCTTTCAACCTGTTAACGCAGGAAATCTGGACAAGGCCAAATATATTGGGGGAACATACAAACAGTACTAAAAATTGCTCTTGTATAAACTTAGTTGATAGAACAGGTATTGCTTTAGCATGCATTTTTCTGAAGGTTATGAAGTCTGAAACTCAACCTCTGTCATTATTTAATGACTTAATTCCTAAATGATTTGCCAGAAAAACACAAATTTTATGAGGGCAAACCAAAAAGAAGAAGCAAAAATCTATTAATTCTGTGAAAATCTGGACAGTTGAGAGGTATAGTTCAGCTGAGCTGGGGCTGTCTGAGTTTGCCATCCTTCCCCCTCACAAAATCATGGTCGAATGGAGCCACCCCCTGCAGCCATTCCAATGTCCCATTACTTGGCTATTTCGCCCCATTTACCATAAACACTGCAATGTGCATACTGCTTTACTTCTACGATGATTTGGATTTTATTTGAAAGTTTTATTTTGTATTTTACAGCACAAACACTAAAACATCTGCTAAACAAAGCAATGCAGTCTCACAGTGAAACTAGACTTAGCATTAAAACTCTACCCTTGAAACTCATATTCATTGAAACAGCAGTGAAATACACATTCAAAGGAAATGCATTTGGGTAGTATAAAGATTAACTTTGGGCTGTTTTCAAATGATAGGCACCTTGCACACAAAAACATACATGTGTTGTGTGATACACCTTCCTGATTGTATTAAATTATATTCCTTGTATAATACAGTACAGTTGTTAGAGGGTGTTTTAACTTTATTGTTTTGAACATTTTTCCAGTAAACAATGAAACAAATGCATGCACCAATAATGACAAAACTGCCCAATTGAGAACATTTCCATCATAAAAAAAGTCTTCTCAGACTTATACAATACACCAGTATCAGTAAATATGCACAATCTCTGCAGAAGTAAGTCATCTAAATAATTCCACATTAAAGAGATCTGTAACTAATGAAGAGGTTGCTGCTAGCAAACAACTTCCCCTGAGGAATAAATTGCCTATATTACATGGGTGAATGGGCGTACCTTCGTTGAAGGTTGTGCGTCAGGGCTGGCAACACGGCACGTAAAAATCTACTGCCGATCATTAGCAGACCGGAGTTCCGCTGTGGCGACCCCTAACCAGGAAAAGCAGAAAGACACAACAACAACATTTAAAAAAATGATAAGCTAGTAATATTGCAATAGGAAATGGATGGCAAACTGATAACAGGTTCATAGTTAGTATCTTCACCAAAGAGGACATTCTCCGTACAGCAGCATCCACCACTTGTGGGAGTAGAACCCACAGCCTTCTACATCAAAAGCAAGTACACAACCTGTTGTGCTATTAACAATGCAAGCTGACTCAGCATAAGCAGCACTAAACTTCTCTTCCCCTGCAGCTCTCAGCTCCTTGTAAAATCTACTTAATACTTAACTGTATCTCAACTTCGCAGCACAAGAAATCTGGAAAAAGACAAAATTTATTGGGGGGAGGGGACAAAAGCCCAAAAACCTGGGACACATTAAACATTGCTTGTATAATCTTGGAAAGTTGGTAGAATAAAATGCTGTATTACCATCATACATTTAACTGCCCAGTCTTGGACCCAGGTCCTTGTGCAAACCAGTCAAAGCAGCATACCACTATACCAAATCAGCTGCTATGTGAAAGAGAAGAAGACTGAAACTTAAATGGCTATCATTTAGTGAATTCAGTTCTCACCACAGCTGTCAATCTCTTAACACAAAACACCTGGACAAACCCAGTAATGGGGGAGCACAGCCCTCAAGCATATTCAGTGAATTCAGTTCTTGTCATAGCTTTCAAACTTAACACAGAAAACCTGGACAAAGCCAATAATGGGAGAATACAGTCCCAAAAATAGGGACAAATTTCAAATATTCATCTTATAAACTTAGAAAATTGCTAGAATAAAAGGTTTTGTGTTACTGTGTACTTTCTGAAGACTATGAAGTCTGAAATTCAAATGCCTGTCAATTTTATTTATTTAACATTTGTTAACCAGGAAAGTCTGATGGAACAAAAAACAATTTTCAGCAGAGGCCCAGGGAGAAATACTGCAGACACATGTAACCAGACGAAACTCCACAAACTATTGAACAGAAGGAAAAGCAATACAGCTCACAGGTGTACCAGTACTGTTTATTAAGCGCTTTCGTCTTCAGACATGTCTTTGTAACATGGGAGGACACCAGAGCAAACCCACACAAACACAGGAAGGAGATGCAGACTCCACACAGAAGGCACCCCAGCCAAGAATCAAACCAGAAAACCTCTAGCTGTGAGACAACAATGCTACCACTGCACTATCAAAGCAAACCCACACAAACACCGGGA
Organism: Protopterus annectens; assembly: GCF_019279795.1. Lineage (NCBI taxonomy): Eukaryota > Metazoa > Chordata > Ceratodontiformes > Protopteridae > Protopterus > Protopterus annectens. The sequence goes on along the minus strand of NC_056748.1, from coordinate 1,027,013,479 downwards.
ATGCTTGCAGATTCCACGTAGAATGCACCCTAGTCAAGGATCAAACCTGCAGCTGTGAGTTAATAATGCTACCATTGCACCATCAAATATCTCAAAATTTAAGTATTCAGAAACCACAGATGTTATGAGGAACAGAACAGAACAAAATATGAGTCTCTTTTCAAACATAAAAAATGTGCTGAAAAAGTGCATTCCTTTTGATATCAGAAACAAATGCAGTATAAACGCAGTAACAGAATGTCTATTTCTGCTGGTTATAATTCAGTAACAGTTTACATTGCTGATATTAACACTGAATCAGGCAGATCAAGGACATCAAACAGCGAGCTAATCAGTTATTTGTGCAAAACGCCAAAATCAGATTCACAATTGCTTTCTGGGGAAAATATAAAATTTGCTTTAGAAGAAATAAATTAAACACACATACCTGCATGCACCACACACACACAAACACATGTACAGTCTTTCCTTGCCAGAATGGTATCTATCACTTCTTTTTTAATGCACTCTATAATGATACTTTGATTAGTTACTCAGATTGAAAAGAACCAGTAAATCCACAGTAGAAGAATATTACAAATGGTTATATTGGCTGCATTTTTCGTCAGAAGTTGTGGAAATATATGCAATCAGATGCAAACAAATATATCTTATGCTTCACCTGAGCAAATTTCTAATTTATAGCCTGAATTTTTTCATAAACTATGGTGTGTTTGCAAAAGATTTTTAAGTGCTACATATTTACTCCAATTACTATTACATATACACGTTTGTGTAATAGAATAATAATTACCCTGCCAAAAGGAGCAGTCCATAGTTCTTAAGTATAAGTACCCTGCAATGGCACATATGTAAAATAAATCTCAGAGGCTACACAGCTTGCTTGAGTTTGCACAGGAATGCATTTGCTACTAATTACATGTTTGCACATGTGCAATAATACACACACAAATGCACACACACAAACACACACACACACACACACACACACACACACACACACACACACACACACACACACACACACACACACACACCCTTGTTGTACTTGCCAGCGATCCTGTTCAATTCCTTGTGCCTGAAGTCTCGCCAGAACAATCCATAAATGAAGTCAACGGTCCCTGCAGCAGAATCTTGCAAAGTAATACACATCCACAAGTAAATGAAGACAACGTTCCCTGCAAGGAAGTCTCTCCAAGTAAATAGCCAATCCCTAAAGTCAACTGCAGTAGAATCCCACAAGAGCACGTCCTTGCCTGCGAACGTCGCAGTCCGATCCCCTTCCAGTCTATGCAGTTCAACTGCATAGACTTTTGGATATTTCAAGTGAAAAATGTTGATATTTCAATCCAGACTGCTGGTGAGAGAGTCAGGATTCTGTGCGCATACTCCAGACTGTCTCACCAGCAGTCTGAGTAGCGGGGAAATGTGCGAGTGCGCATGCTCGATGTCCGGGACTCGCATTTTTTTTTTTTAGTTATTCTTTTATTTCATTTATTTTATTTTTTTGTTTTGATTTCATTTTATTTATTTGTTTTATAGCTGGGAGGGCTGCAGTCCTCTAGACCAATAGCAAGAGCCACCCCTGCATGTATGACTGTATTGTATTGTTACTGGGCTGGTATGCTTCATGTATGACTGTATTGTATTGTTACTAGACTGGCATACTTCATGCATGACTGTATTGTGTTGATATTGGGCCAGCATGCTTCATGCATGACTATATTGTGTTTTCACTGGACTGGCACACTTCAGGCATGACGGCACCATATTTAATTTCCTATTGTGATATACTCTCCTAATTTACAAACCTCTGTGCCTAGTCCAGAGGCAGTTCTTGGCCACTAACTAGTAGTTGCACATAGTGAGTACTAGTTATTCTGTGGCTCTCTTTTATTTAGTTTTGTTTGTCTTTCTTTCCTATGTCCTATTTATTACTGTCGGATTGTACTTTATAATGCATGTTTACTTCTGTCCTTTCTCATGGCATGTCTATACTATATTATATTATTATTCCTACCCCTTCCTGTATATTACAATTGCATAACCTTTGTTATACCTATGAGTTGCATTTAACATTTACTTGTGTAATTTCTGGGTGGCACAAGGGTGATGCGAGGTGAGTAAAATTGTGACTTCGTAGCAAGATATCCTCTTATTATTGGTTCAGCATTCCAGTGACCCTGCAAAGAATAATGTACTTATCAAGAAAAAATGATGGAAGGAATAGTGTAATTTCATTTGTCACTGTGCTTTTTTCATGTCTACTATTAAAAGAAGAGATTAATAGTTAAGCATAGAAGCTGAACATCCAGAAACAAATGATTACTGACATAAAACACATATCCTAAATATTTATAAATTATTGAAGACATTATGTGAATAAAGTGTACAAGTCTTATTTGGTAAAGTAAGTAATGTCTTTCGGCTTTTCCCAGTTAGGGGTCGCCACAGCGGAACTCCAGTCTGCTCATGATTGGCAGTGGATTTTTACGGTGCTGAGGTGCTAGCCTGATGCCCAACCTTCAAAGAAGGCACACTCATTCACGCACGCACCTACCTGCATGTCTTTAATGTCACCCAACCACGGGGAGGACATGCAGACTCCACACAGAAGGCGCTCCAGCCGAGAATCGAACGGGACAACTCCTTGCTGTGAGGCGACAAAGCTAACCGGGTCTTATTTGGTAACACTCTAAATCCAAAGGTAAGCTGAATGACATCAACCAAATATCCTTAAGGAAGTAGGTATTTGATGCAAAACAGCATACATAGTTAAATATACAGAGGGACTGTATGTTTCAAAGTCAACCACAATAACTCCATCATATTAACTTTTCCCTCTTAAAAATGTGTACTAGCCTGCACCCCATATAATTATCATCTCTAATGATTGTTCCATTATCTTTTCCTTCAGCAATTGATAAGCAACCAATATTATGTCAAATACACAAGAATTTCTCAGACCTAAATCTTATATTTACTGTTTGTGAATGTCAGCTTATCTGCCAGAGGTGGACAGGTAGGATCAAATATCACATGGTTAGCAGAAGAAAAGTGTGTAGGGAGGAATACTCAGTCACATGGGATAGACAGAGAACAAAAGAGACAGACCAGTGGAGAAGTCTTGTAAGAGCACAGAAGCAATGGGAAAGAGAGTGCACATACCACAGAGAGGGATGCCATCAGCAAAGACATTAAGACATACTGAGTGTGGTGGAGGTGGAGGTGGAAAGGTTACATATAAGAGAGAGACAGTGGCATGGGGGAGAAAGCAAAGGAAGCAACAATCAGTGTGTAATGATGGGATGAGTAATCAAAGTAAAAAAGAAAGGAGAAGCAACATTTTAGTTAAAGCCAGCTCAAGGCTTAAACTGTAAACTATGGACATAGCTGACAAACACTATCACTAAAAGGGAGGTGTGGACACACTGCTGTGCATGCAAGTATGAATCATTTGTCAAAGAAGACAAGTGAGGTGGCAGAAAGCAGGGCCAGGGACGTGGCAACGGTACTACTGACAAAAATGTTACCTGCTCCTGTAGCATGCACATAAAGGAAAATTAGGAGGATTAGGAAGAATAATGACTGGCTATTGCAGTGGACAAAGTAGAAATGTTTAGGACAGAGAGGTATATGAGGATGAACATGGCAGAGAGACCACCTCTGGGCAAAGTACAGGCTTCATCTACAGTATACTCAGAAAAATAACAGCAGTACTTAGTGCTAGTTTGGGCTCTATCTCAGTAATTGTATCTTTAAACTAAGATGGAAAGGTAAGAAGAGTGACAGAAGCAGAATAGGGGTTAATTGTGTAAGCAGTAAATAGAAGATACAAAAAGGATGCAGAGAAAAAAACACTGACTAATCAGAGCATGGCCAGGTGGTCTTAGTCTGTTACATAAGGAGTCTGGAACATGGTGGAGAAACCACAAGCTGTACTTCAGGAGGGGAGGATGAACATTGCTGGTATTACAGAAACATGGGCCAGTGACAAAAGGATAAGGAGATGCCCGAGTATAGATTATTCATGAATGGCAGAAAATGGAAATAAATAGAGTGGAGTAGAATCTACCAAAAAGAGGGCATCAGATGTGAGGTCAGTGTGATGATGTGAGGTATTGCCAGCTATGCCAGGAGAAGTAGGGCAGAGGATGTGTAACATATGCCAGCACAACTAGCTGGAAGTTTGTAAGGAATTATGTCATTTGTATATCAAACTGACTTGTACAGATTCTTGTGTTGAAAAATGTATTTGTAAAGCTGCTTGTGTTAAAAATGTACCAACAGTGGGCCTTTACTGTATTGTAACTGATTAAATATACATGTTTTAACAGGGGATACTGGAAAAGAAGAGGTTAATCTCAGTCCAGCTAACTTTGAAAAATAGTAAGAAATTAAATTTCTTGGTTTAGGCCAAAGCTAGTTACTAAAATAAAATTGCCAAATATTCCAAAGACAACCACAAGACATTCTATAGTTATGCCAAGAATCTAAATGGCAATGCTCAGATCTGCTCTGAGCTACAACAGAATGGCATTAAAGATACTGATCCCAAGGATATTGCCAATATCCTGGCAGATCGATTTAGTGCCAACTTCACTCCCCTCTCACACCCTAAAGGGCCTATCTCAAAACCAAAAGATTGCCAAATTCTGGTAATCACGGCCACACAGGTAGAAACCACACTCTCCAAAGCTAAGAATACAGCATACATGGGACCAGATAACATCCTGGGCTGTGTACTACATGAACTACAAAATGAACTGGCACCTCACCTAAGTGTCATGTTTAATCATAGCCTCACCTCAGACTTCGTGCTCACTGAGTGGCGCACAGCTACAGTTATCCCACTTCCCAAGGGGGGATCGAACTTGGATCCCGGGAACTACCGTCCCATCAGTCTGACGAGCCTGATCTGCAAGGGCATGGAATGTATTATCATGGAGCTTATAAACAAAGACATTGGCAACCTTCAAACACTGGACCCCACCCAGTTTGGGTTCATGAAGAAACAATCTATATGGACCTCACCAAGGCCATTGACACCATCCCTTACTCTGGAATCATAGATAAACTTACTAAGCTGGGCATAAATCTCTACATCACTCGATGGGTTGCCAACTGGCTTACTGACGGAACCCATACTGTAAAAGTAGCCAACTCCAAATCCAGCTCCAGACAAGTGACAAGTGGAGTACCTCAGGGTTCAGTCCTGGGACCGCTCTTGTTTGGCATCTACTTCTCTGAAATGCAGGCCAACGCTAAGGGACTCTGGATAACAAAGTTTGCAGATGACTGCAAACTGGGGGCCATTATTTAATCCCCAAATGATGTGGATATTCTACAAAAGGGCCTTACAGAAACAGATGCTTGGTGCCAGAGCCATGGGCTCAAGCTTAATGCCTAGAAATGTATAGTTATCCCCTTTAGGAAAAAAACATTTACCAATGAATTACCACATAGGTGGCAGTACACTAAACACCAGAAGTGTGATGAGAGACTTAGGGACAGAGGTGGACAGTGGTCTCATCTTTGATAACCACATCACCACAACAGTCAGAAAATCCTTCTATGTGGCACACCTCATCACTAAGGGATTTTCATCCAGAAAAAAGGAGGTCATTGTCCACTGTACTCATCCCTCATTAGACCCATTATAGAGTACAACGCCCCATTTAGTATGTACCTCACAAGACATCTGCAACAGCTGGAAAGGCCACAAAACACCTCACTAAAAGAATCACAGGCCTAAAGCAGATGGCCTATGCTGACCGTCTAAAAAAACTCCAGCTATACTCTGTGGCATATCGTCTACTCAGAGGCGATCTCTACTTAACATATAAGTCCATGTCAAACCCTGAGCTGTTGGACATGCTCCACTTAAAGAAATCCCAATACCTCAGAGCCACATGATCCAGGGATCTAAACCTTGTCATCACAATGAACAAAACATGCTGGAGGGATAAGTTCCTGATCCAGAGACTCCCCATACTCTGGAATAGACTGCCCATACATGTCAAGCAGAGTGCCTCCTTGGCCCTCTTCAAAAGGAACCTTGACGATTGGATGGGAGTTAGGAAATTCACCCCAGGGATCACAGACAGGGGTCCAGGGAAGTAAATATTGTGGGAAGAAATATCCAGTGAATTGTTATGGCTAGGCTTGTATAGGCCCTAGGGCCGATAGCCTAGTACCAACCTATGAATCTAAAGATTGTATCTTACAGTTCTGACTGCAGCCAGAGACTAAACGTCTATACCAGAGAATGGTTTATTAGCTCCTGTAGGAAGAGTGGAAATATTTTATGTTTGTATAGCTTTATAGCTTCTAGATGCTATAACATGTCTAAGCAAAGCTCTAGCTGTGTGTACAGTAACACATATGTGCTAAATTCTGGTTCAGTTTTTAACAATGTGGGAAGCATGAGAACCCGAAGTCAGATGACCAGATGTATGTAATGTCATTCTGTAATCTATGACAAAAATAATGTTTTAATTCCATATGAGAAAGAAGTCTCACAGCACTCTATTTTGGAAACCTGACATAGAAGGATTGCTCACCTACTTCATCTTGCATTTCTGTGGTAAGTAACCAGGGAATAATAATAATTTAAGTCAGTCATGAAAATATAGTGAGATTAGTTAAGTATTGTTTTTTCTGTAACTGTGTGAACCTGTCCACCTGTGTTATTTTTAATATTTCCTGTGATTGAAACTCTAGTGTTTATTGTAAATATATATTTAGTATTTTCATGTTCTTTTATTATTTATTATTAAATATTATATTTAAACTTTTCATTGTGGCAGGTCCTTTTGAGAATATTTTAACCTTTGAGAGTACTTATATCTATTGGTGACACTGTGGCCACTCCTGAAAGCCTGGCTGTTTGGCCAAAATTACCATTTGTATTAAATTAATTAATATTAATTTCACTCAGTATAATTGGGTTCCCTTGTAAGATCCTTAGAGTAGCTGACTTTGGAGTGTCTGATGGTGGTGTAACTGCCTTAGAGTCTGGGCAGTAGGGGGCATAGCTAGTAAAGCTGTGTCAGCCTTTTCTAGGTGTGTGTGTGTGTGGGGGGAATCAAATCTCAGAGTGAGTGTGTGTGTGTGTGTGTGTGTGTGTGTGTGTGTGTGTGTGTGTGTGTGTGTGTGTCAGCTACTTGGAGCAGGGGCACGAAGCACTGGTTTCACAGAGAGGGTGCTGGAGGACTTGGCTTGGACACTCGGCTCAGGACTTAACTCTACAGCTGTGCCAGTGGGGATCCTTACTGGGGAGAGACAATGAAACAAACCCAGACCCGGACTGAGTGTGCTCCCCATGTGCTCTTAAGGGAAACTGTGCTTAATGCGGAGAGTTGCATCTGGAAATACTGGGTGTAGCCATTGTTGTTCCGAGTGAACGTCTCTCTCCAATCTTTCTCCACTGCTAGAGGTGAGGATTCAGGCTCCTTGATTACTTGCCCAGAATAGGGATGTCATAGTCAGAGTGGAAAAAAAGCACCAAACAAGCAGTGAGACAAAGGTGCAACCAGGGACAGAAGGTAAGTTAAGTACTCAGGTAGTTGAGAGGAGAGATGAAGTGTTATAGTGTATCTTCTCTCAGGTAATAGAAGAAAGGAGGATGACAGACTGGAGAACAGAAAATAAGGAGTGGAGAAGGAGGAAGAGGGTAATGCTCACAAGGGATCCAATTGTGCCAGTAGCAGAATGGGAGACTTCAAGCTTCATTTATTTATTTATTGTATTTTATAAATACACATAATTAAGTCTGTTTTTTTAAAAAAGATGTTCTTATTAATAGGTTTTATAAAATATTTATATATATATATATATATATATATATATATATATATATATATATAGTTATTTAAAGTTTTCTTTTGATAAAGTTTTAGATTTTATAGGTGGAGTTATTTATTGGTGTTTTGTATTATTTAATTGATGCATAGTAGTGACTGGTAGATATTGAACTTGTAAGAACATTTTAACATATTTAAATGGTATGCACAGCAGTTCTTTTATATGTCTGATAAAGCGTTCAATATAACATGAAAGCTCTTACATGGTATACTGCTTTTATTTTGTGTTTTGCTATTAAAAAGTTTCTTCGATACTGTGCTATTGCCTCAAATGTTTTTATTCGTACAAAAAAACAAAACAAAAAAAAACAGAGATGATGGCATGGGATTTTCAAAGAATAAATTATACTGTGTTGGGGGAGATGGTCAGTGATGAGTCAGGAGACTTGAACAAAACAAAACAAAAAAAAATCAAGCTATAGGAATGAATCAGGGATGAAATAGGGATACGAGGAATGTGTGAGGAAAAAACAAAACTGCAAAAAGGAATGACTAATGTGGCTTTATAGAAGTGTGAGGGAAGCAATTAGGACAAAACCTAAAGTCCACAATAAGTAGAAAAAGGAGGAGTGAAGAGTTGGGAACAGCCATTAGAAAAGGCCTAGAAAAAGACAACAAATGAGTGGACGGGAAATAGGAAATACACCCCAGGGATCACTTCTATGTCTCTGCTGGACAGTGGCACAGGAAAATAACTTTCTTGGGTGGCGTAAGCTATGGTACCTTAGTGGCTAGGCTTACGTAGGCCCTTGGGCCGATAGTGTAGTACCTACCTATGATCCTATAAGATAGTGAACACATCAAAGGTGAAAGATGAAATGACATTAGCAGAAGTGATGAAGAACAGGAGCATGTAGGGGCCATGTGAAAGACTACAGGAGTGAGTAGCTTATGTTGACTTGCCCATCCCTAGGAAGGAGAGAAGCAGCATAGTCTCACTGAGTAGTAGCATTAAGAGCCTAGTGGACACTGTAATGCTAGCAGTATACTGCTTGGTTGGGAGGTTGTACAAACATGGAAGCATGCATCCAGTTCTTGAAGGTGGCAACTGCAGAGTTTGCAAGTCTGCTGCAGTATGAGGGTGGTTAGGGCACACTCACAGCAGTTGTATAGTCCTGCAACTTCATCCTTGATCTCCACACTAGTCCTGGACATGGGCTGGGATGAGGCTGTGTGGAGGCTAAGGCAGGCCTGATGAACAAGAACTGAATTGGTGGCAGCTGATGGTCGGGTGCAAGGAGTGGCAAAAAACAGAAGTAAGTGACTTTGCTTTTTAGGTAGATATCAGAAAGAATAGAGGGAGGAACAGATTTGACTTTGCTGAGCAGAGATGGATAGAGATCACAGATGACTGTGAGAAGTATAGGCATTACATGAAAACTTTGCTTCAGTCATTGCAAAGAAAATCAAGGAGAGGATGCCATGCTGGGAGGGAGGTATAGCTCTCAATTTATTGGTCAAGAATTCTGGAATACTAAAATAATGGTTGGAAAAATGTCCCAAAATTAGACATTTTTTATTTTTTTAAATATTACTTTAATTCATGGAAAACTTGATAGAATAACAGGTTTTGCATCAACATGCATTTTCAGAATAATAAGTATAAAACTCTAATGACTGTCATTATTGACTGGCTGTAATCCTCATTGATTTTACCAATAAATCAAACATTTTATGAGAGACAGGACAAATATATGAGGGAAAATCAGGGATATTCTGCAAGATCAGGGACAGCTGAGATTTATGGGGGGAGGCAAGGCAGAATGGTGAGAACATTGTACAGATGAGGGCGCCAAGACAATGTATTGCACACTGTTGATGTTAAAAGCACCCAACTCGTAATAGTCCATATAATTTATTGTGAAACCAAACAACTTTAATGCTGTCAATACAAATCCGTTTTCGAACTTCTTCATCAAAAACTCACAATGAGACTAAAACCTGCATTTTATAACTTTTATATTTGAAGTAATTGGTTAATTATCCAATAAGCTGTCTTTGAATAAAATGCCATGTTAAAAGAAACCTGCCCTAGCTAAAGTGTACATAAATTTCACTTTTACCACAACATTTAATATGAAATAACATACAAAGGTTAAAATAAACATACAAAGGTTAAAATCTTTCATTAATACCAACTGTTTTTGAACATTTTTAATATGTTAATATAATTATTAAAACAAAAATAGAAAACATGTTTCGTTCTACTATATTAAATACTTGGAATGTATTAAAATGTTTTAAAATACTGCCATCTTGTGGAAATTTTGATGAACTAAAGCTTAGCTGCTCTATTTTCAGCAACAGTATTATGGGTCAGGAACGATTAAATCGACCAGGGGGCCGAGGCAAAGACGATTTTATGGAATTTCCACGTCTGTTACGTTCCAACAGTTCCGTGACTTGTGATTTAGACAAGGAACATCAAAAAGAAGTAACTGGCTCTGATTTTCCTTCTAACCAAGGTGACTTTTCAACAAAATCTAACTTCGTTGACTATAAAGCATTTATAGATGAGAACTATTCTTTGCATATTTCCCAAACCTTTTCTAACCAGAGACACTCACAGTCCAAAACATACAGAGAGAATTTGAACTACTTATACTTTTATATGGAAAAGTATAAACGTTTAGTCTGTGACTGTACATTTCTCAAAGAGTGTTTACATAAAAAAATAGTTCCAAAAGGTTTGCGGGTATGTAAATTTCCAAACAGGGTTGAAGAGGGCTCTGAATTCCACTCTGAATTGATTAATATTTTTGATAAATGTGGTTTAGAAGTGGTTAGGGCTATTCTTAATGAAAATGAGAGGGTTAGGACAGAACTGTTGTGTAAAATGGAAAACATTAATACTGCCATCATTAACGATCTTCTTTTTACTGTGCAATCAGAGAAGGATTTATATTATGACATTTTTGCTCAAATAGATTCAGGATGTAAAGAAAATATGAAAAGGAAGCAAGGAAAATTGGATAGGGACCTTAAAGAATATAAGGAAGGTAAGGCCTATCCAAAACCTAGACCATACAATTCTTTCTTTAAAGAACATAACTTAAAAGTAAAGAATAGACCTTATGATGGAACTAATGAACACCAACAAACACAATATGATATATTGGAAGAAAACCACGGAGACATCCCTTTAGACCATTCACCTCCAGTACGGAGGTCCGACAGGATTCGCAAACAGAATCCAGTTTATTACACTTCCTACCACCAGAGGGGGAATTACAGGAGATATTAATGCCTTGTCCTGACTTACAGATAAAACAGCAAGGTAACACTTTTGAGTTTCAAAACTATAAAATATTTAATTATAGCAACTTGGACATAAACTTGGACCATTTTAAACTATTTTCAAAAGGTTTCAAGTTTATTCCTACAAGGAAAACTAGTATCCCAAGGGCTATAGTTGATTTAAAACTATTTTTAAGGAAAAAGAACTTGTCATTAATATTTCAGAGTTCTAATTCTAACAATACTAGTGCAACCACGTTAAAGAAAAAAAGTGTTATCAATCCCCCTTTGCACCCTCAACTTAAAAACATGGAAAACATACTGGAAAGAGACATTTGAGATGCAGTGGGACAACACAAAGTATATTCTAACCTTTCCATAGAGGAGAAAAAATTACTGAACGACCTGAAGGTAAACAAATCCATTAGGATCATGCAACCAGACAAAGGGGGTGGTACTGTCCTTATGGACGTAATATTATATGAATCAAAAACGAAAGATCTGTTATATGATACTTCTAAATATTCTAAAGCTTCTGTTAATGAAGTCAACATTGCACATTCTAAAATTAACATTATGCTCAATGATTTACTACTTGAAGGTTCTATTAATATTGAATTGTTTAACTTTTTGTCCAACAAACATCCAAGGGTTCCTTCAGTCTTTGGTCTCCCCAAGGTACACAAAGACTCAAATGACCCCCCATTACATGTTATTGTTTCATCTGAAGGATCTGTTACTACTCCCCTGGCTAAATTTGTGGATGACAAATTAAAGGGGCTTTCCAACATGGGTGATACAGTTCTTAGGGACTCATGGGACTTCCTTAGACAAGTTAAACCGAACTTATATTCTTCCAACATACTTTTTGTTACTTTAGATATAGTGGACTTGTTTGGTTCTATTCCCCACAATGTTGGTTTCCTATGGTTAGAAGAAATATTTCCCCAGATGATTTTAGAAACTGTCTTCTATTCATGGAGGTTATTTTTAAAAAACAACTTCATGTTTTTTCAAGGAGAGTTTTTCAAACAAGAAAAAGGTGTGGCCATGGGGGTCAAATGTGCCCCCACATATGCCAACATAGTTTTATCATGGTGGTAGAAAATATTCATTATTCACAGCCACTTTTCTAGTTGTTGGTGTTTATATAAACGGTTCCTTGACGACATTTGCATTTTTTGGACAGATACCCTTGAGAAGTTTTTTGAATTTTTAGACTACATTAAGGGTACTACTAATTTTTTGGATTTCACTTTTAATTTTCATCAGCAAGAATTAATATTCTTAGATATTTCTTTAAACAAGACCAATAATGGTTTTTCATCTAAAATACACAGAAAACAAACTTTTTCTAATTCTTACTTGCATTTTAAAAGTGGTCATCCGTTTTTTCAAAAAAAGAATTTGGTCAAGGGACAATTAGTTAGAGCTAGTCGAATGACTTCAAATGATGACGATTTTAATAATGAATGTGATTTAATTCTGAACATGTTCAGAGAGAGAGGTTACCCAAATAATTTGATGTACCAAATGGTTGATGTGGTAGTTGAGGGAAGAAAGGGGAGATTTTCCCCTATTTTGGGACATGATATTCCTATTACAGCTGGTACTGATGCGCAAAATACCACTCACAACAACTGGGAACAAGCTTATATTCTGGACTATACAGGAGACTCATGTGTTATTAAAAATGTTATAAGTAGAGAATGGGATAGGTTTGCACAAATTTCAGATTTAGCACAGTTGGATAAGCAACCTTTAAAATTTATTTACAGAAAAGACTTGAATTTTAAACAACTATTTGAGTTCAGTGGACGTTTCGGTGTAGTTAGTAGATCTGGGAGGTTAGGAACCTTCAAATGTGGGTTTTGTTCTCAATGCCCACATATAGCCAACAGTTCTAGTATATATATATATATATATATATATATATATATATATATATATATATATATATATATACCATCTAGAAACAGGCATGTTACAAGGACTAGTTATTCTAATTGTAACACTAATGGTATTGTTTACATTGCCACCTGCAACCACTGTAACTCTTTCTATGTAGGGAAGATTGAAAGGAAGTTAAAGCTTAGAATTTACGAACATTTTTACGAAATCAAGAAACAGAATGGAAATATGCTCTGTTTCGTCATACTTTTGTATGTAAGCAAGCTTCCTTCAGTTTTTTTTGTCTTAGAGACAGTTCCTAAAGAGATAACGGGTGGTATGTGGGAATCTAAGCTAGAATATAGGGAGCTGTTTTGGCAGATCATACTGGACTCTACAAAATCGCCAGGTCTAAATGATTTTTTGTCCATTATACCAGTACTAAAATTAAGAGCAGCTAAGCTTTATTTCATCAAAATTTCCACAAGATGGCAGTATTTTAAAACATTTTAATATATTCCAAGTATTTAATATAGTAGAACGAAACATTTTTTCTATTTTTGTTTTAATAATTATATTAACATATTAAAAATGTTCAAAAACAGTTGGTATTAACGAAAGATTTTAACCTTTGTATGTTTATTTTAACCTTTGTATGTTATTTTATATTAAATGTTGTGGTAAAAGTGAAATTTATGTACACTTTAGCTAGGGCAGGTTTCTTTTAACATGGCATTTTATTCATTTATTGGACAATTAACCAATTACTTCAAATATAAAAGTTATAAAATGCAGGTTTTAGTCTCATTGTGAGTTTCTGATGAAGAAGTTCGAAAACGGATTTGTATTGACAGCGTTAAAGTTGTTTGGTTTCACAATAAATTACATGGACTATTACGAGTTGGGTGTTTTTAACATCAACAGTGTGCAATACATTGTCTTGGCACCCTCATTTGGTTCTCCAGTAAACCATTTATTTGGTTTTGGTTTTGTTTCGTTTTCCATCTCTTGGATTGTCAGAACATTGTACAGATACCAGGATAGCAAAGGATGAGATAGAGATGGAATTGGCTACCCCCATGGGGCATAAAACATAAGGACCAGATAAGCTGCTTCATAGAATCCTCAGAAGTCTGTCCAGGCTCTTAACAGACCCCTTGACAGAGATCTTTAGCAGACCACTGGCTACTGCAGAAGTGTCAGAGGACCAGAAGACAACAAGCATTGTACCTGTATACAAGTGGGGGAGCTGAACAAATCAAGGGACAGCAGGCCCATTAGTTTAATAACAGTCCTTAGAAAGTCAAGGAATCCTGCAGGGAAAGCTGGTAGCGTTTCTAGACTACAATCTTCAAGACAGCAACTAGCACAAGGTTTATGGCCAGAAAGAGTTGTCAGTTAATATTATCTGGTTTTATGACTGAGTTACATGTGAACTTGACAAGGCAGACTAGTAGATGTGTTCTTTTTGGACTTCAGAAAGACCTTTGACTCAGTGCCATAGAGAAAACTGATAGGAGAAGCAGAATGTTTGGAGACAGGACAAAGAGTGAAGAGCACAGTTGAATGGTAGACCACAGAGTGTTTTAATACGTTCACAGGTAAGTACTAGGCTAGCTGCCCTTGCAAGACATTTTATGCTTAGCCAGTTTCCCTTTTTCTGCTCAAAATAACCTATCCCATTTGTTTATAGATTGGCCTTACCCATTCTATGGTTAATAATTATATATTATTTCTAATGGGATCATACCATAGACAATTTGAAGGGACCAGTGTGTGGAATAAAGCATTTAGAAGCTGTGTCTGTCCATTAGTAGTATAGGGGGAAGTCCTGGGGTAAAATTTTCTGTTTTACATCCATAGATCTAAGTTGTGCTTGAATATAGACACGGATGAACTTTGTTTTATGAGGATGGTGAGTCTGTTCCACAGCAGCAGTATCTTCTGTGATATTTACCTGTCCCTCCAAACTGTACTGTTGATATTGCAGAAGAAGTTTAGATCCCTAGACTGAGTGTTTCTGATAACAGAGTGGGTGGCTTAATGGCTAAGGTGTTTGCCTTATAAACACAAGGTGCAGGGTTTGAGTCTCACAAGGGATAATTGGCTAGGCTTAAAATGTCTCACAAGGGCATTTAGCTTAGCACTAAACTATGAACCTATGAACCAATTAACTTCCTAATATGCAGTAAATCCATCAGTAATGGGTTGGAGGAAGCCTTGTATGCCAGACACAGGTCACCTCTTAGCAGTCTGTAGGACTGATGAAAATCAGTTCTTAATGAAAGAAACAATATCAGGAATTGGGTACTGACTACTGATGTAATGCAGTGGTCAGTCCCAGGTGTGTCTGTTTGAGAAATATTTGAGGAAGATGAAAATAACCTGAATATCTTTGCTGGTGATATAAATATAGATTCAGCTGTTCAGGGTGGAGGAAAGATTCCAAGGAAGGATTTGGCAAGGATGAACTGAGCAAAAATGTGGCAGTTGAGGTTAGTGCAAACAAATATAAAGTGTTGCTTTCAGGCCAAAACAACAACACTGGTTTGAAGTATCTGCTGAAGGAAATAGAACTCACGGCAACAGAGCAGGAAAAGGATAATGCAGCATTGAACTCACCTGTAATGGACCATTGGTAGCATATTGAGAGGGCAGTGGCAACGGTGAACAGAATGCTGCTGCATATCCTCAGAAAGGTCAATTCTAGAAGCAAAGTCATGCTAATTCTCAGAAGGGCATGGTCAGCGGTAGAATGTAAAACACACATGAATGTGCAGACTAGAAAGGTTCATTGCTCGTTTTGCTTTCCAGTAAATGTAATATAATTTAATGTAATGCAGTGTCACAAACTCTCACATCTGAATGACATTCTTTATTATGAATATTTCAAATTAGTTATCTTCTACTGAAAACACTCTATCATTCTCAGCACAGCTGTAGGATTTTAAACTGTTTGACTTTCTGTACAGTAGCCAGTGTTGGGTTAGTTACTTATAAAAGTAATATGCTACTATTACTAGTTACTTTTCAGTGAAAGTAATATATTACTATTACTTATTACTTTTCTAAAAAAGTAATATATTACTATTACTAATTGCTAACTAAAGTAACGCGTTACTTTTACATAAGTGTAGTTTATCAATAATAATACTGAGATTTACTCACACAAGGAAGCACATGCATACAAGTGTATTATTAAAGCTGTATACACAATGTTACAATGATGATGAAGAGCACTTAACATTTGAAAAACTCCAGCAGATTGCACTTTATAGCTGGGTGGCACAGTGGTGCAGTGCTTAGTGTTGTCAACTCACACCAAGAGGGTCTCTGGTTCACCTCTTGGCTGGAGTGCCTTCTGTGCAGAGTTTGCATGTATTCCCTGTCATTTGTCTTATGTATTCAAATAAGACAGTGAGACTTGGGTGTTTTTTTAAGATGTTTATTACACACAAACACATCAGGGTGGATGACTGGAACATAAAACTTAAACGAACTGGCTAAGTGACTGACTGCTACACACATACATGCTTTCACTCTGGCTGCTTACACAAAATAGCACTCTGATCCATGTGCCCAGTACTTATATGCATGTGCCATGAACTACAGTGGCTTTAAAGGTACAACAAACACACTATGATCTACATCTTCCCTCATTGATAATGTTATCAAGCAAATGAAAAATTACTACCAGATACACATAAAAAGTATATAAACACCTAAACAATAACAATCATGTCCAGGTTGCCATGTATCTAGGATTAGATCTTAAGACACGACCTGACCTCGTTATATAATAATCAGTACTGGGTTTAGCAAAAGGGACAGTTACTGGGCAATACTTTCATTAGGAACCTCAGGGACACTTTCAGGAACAGGAACAGAAGATGAATTGTTGTCTGAAACAGGAACATTCAATAGCATGCTCTGAGAATTAGAGTCTCAATTACAGACAAGATGCTGTAACACTTCCTCGGACACCGGCAATAAATGTTTCATATTCTACCTAAATTCCATTCCTTGTGACTCAATGATGTGCGACCTAGGTTCCACACATAGATGTTTCACAAGACCTACTTGATTAAAACCTCTGCATCCTCACTATCTCTCCTTCTTTTAATGGTTTGAGAGGTTTGCTGATTTTGTCATAATGGAATTTCTGTGACAAATGCTTTTTCATGAGTTGAGCTTTTACTGCTTTGTTGTTTTTAGCACTTGGAATCCTCAAATTCTTACTAATTGGTAGTGTAGTTCTGGTTTGTCTCAACATAATCTGTGAGCAGGTGAACCAAGTAAATTGTCTCGAGGAATGTTTCTGAGATTAAACAAATTGAGAAAAATATCGGTTTTGTCAGATTTGGATTTTTCCAACAACTGTTTCACACTTTGAACTGTATGTTCAGCCAAGCCATTAGATTGTGGATACTCAGGACTACTAGTAACATGAACAAAGTCCCATGTCTCAGCAAATCTTTTGAACTGCTGTCTAGTAAACTGTGCACCATTGTCAGAAACAACTTTGTGCAGACTACTATGGACAGAAAAATGTCTCTTCAATTTCGTAATGACAGTACTGGAAGTTAGGTTAGGAAGTAGGTCAATCCTGAACCAATCTGAATAAGAGTCTACTAATACCAAATAATGTTGACCAGTCCATTTGAAAATATCTGTGGCTGTTGTCGACAAAGGTAGTTCAGGAATATGGTTCAGCTGGAGTCGTTCTTTTTGTTGGTGCGGTTTAGCACTATTACAAATTGAACAAGCTGAGATTTCCTTCTCAATATCTTTTGACATAGAAGGTGAAAATACTAGTCCCCTTGCCCTTCTTTTGGTAGAATCAGTTCCCGAGTGACCTTGATGCAAGATTTTAATATACTCTTGTTGCAAGGATTTTGGAATGACCACTTTTGGACCTTTCATGATGATACCATCTTCCATCAAAAATTTTGTCTCAGCAAGGAAAATACTGCTGTACGTCTAGTGGTAAACAAGATTGTTTTGCTGGCCATCTTTTACTGATAAAATGGTTCAGCTTCTGGAGAACTGGATCGGAAGCTGCGTGATTTCTAATCTCATCAATATGTGTGGAATAAAAAATTCTCACTTCCATAACTTCAAAATCAGCTTTTTCATTGTCATGCTGGTCATTGGTTTGTCTGGGTGATCTGAATAAAAAAAAGTCTGCCTTTTGTGTAAACCATATTGAAATTATACTTCTGCAGTTTTAACATCATGCATTGCAATCTAGCTGGAGCTGTGTGCATTGCTTTTCTCAAAATAGTAACCAGAGGTTGGTGATCAGTTTCAATCTGGGTAGTTTGGCCATAAATATAATCATTGAACTTTGAACATGCAAACACTATTGCTAAAAGCTCTTTTTTCAGTTTGTGCATACTGCATCTCAGTTTGAGTTAGAGTTCTAGACGTATTGGCTACTGGTCTGCCCTCTTGAAGAATTACTGCACCAAGACCATATTTTGAAGCATCACAGGAAAGATATACAGGTTTGTGAACATCATAATATCTCAAAGTGGGTGGACTGGCAATTTTCTGTTAAATGACATCAAATGCTGTTTGCTGTTGCTCCAACCAGGACCAAGTTACATTTTTGCATGTCAGCTCTTGTAGCAGTGCTGAAATCTCACTTAAATCAGGAATGAACTTGCTTAAACAGTTGACCATGCCAAGAAAATATTGTAAAGAAGTGGCATTGCATTACCTGGAGCTGACATCTCAGAATTGCAGCTTGCTTGGACAGATCTGGTTGTAAGCCTGAAATGGTAAACAAATGACCCACATAAGTAACTTCTTTCAGCCTGAATTTACATTTCTGAGGATTCGGTTTAAGATTCATGAGCATGATCTAGAACTTTTCTGAGGTTTCTATCATGTTCAACTTCACGATTGCATCCTACAAAAATATCATCTACTATAAAGGACATGGATAACCACAAAAAAATTTGCTCTATCGCATGGTGGAAGATTTCACTGGCAGAATTTATCCGAAATGGCATTCTCAAAAATCTGTATCTTCCAAATGGTGGACTGGAAGTGGTTAGCAAGGAAGATTTTCGATCAAGTAAAATCTGCCAAAATGAACTTTTTGCATCTAAGACAGAAAAAACAGTGGTATTTTGCATGACAGCAGCAATTTTTTCAACTGTATGCATTGGATGATGAGGTCATTTCAGTGCTTTGTTCAAATCTCTTGGATCAATTCATATTCAAATGTCATCTGAGCTTTTCTTATGAACTACTACCATGGAGGATACCCATTCAGTAGGTTCTTCTAATGGAAAAATTACGCCTAATTGTGCCATTCTGTCTAGCTCTGCTTTTACTTTTCCCTGCATTGCTACTGGGACCTTCTGTGCTGGTCTAACAACTGGGCTTACCTAGTGGTCTAACTTCATGGAGTATACAACTGGGGTTTGCCAAGCCCATCTTTAAAATATCAGTATATTCAGAAAAATAAAATTTGTGTGAAACCTTCATTGTTGTTGATGCTTACATGGTGGACTTCCTTATTAAATGAAATAATTTTCATTTTCAGATTTCTTTGAAGTCTAACAATGACTGCACATGTCTTTTGACTATGTAAAACTGCAAGTCAGGGCTGTTCCCAGCAGAATAGCATGAAAGCACTACCAAGCCTTCAGTAGGAATCTCTTCACCACCATAAGCAACACGCTTCACACACTTACCAAATCAAGTTTTTCACCGTCTTTTACCTTAGCAAACATTTCTGCTGACATAACATTGCATTTTGAACCAGTATCAACTTTGAGCTCTACAGGTCTCCCATTAATCAGTACAGTACAAAATAATTCACTCTTTGCCAACAAATCTACTGCATTAACCTTTTCCACAAGTACAGAGACACCATCAACATAAAAAGTAGGGTCTCAGCTTTCTACCTGATCAACTTGCTTCCTGGCATACTCTCTCGTAATACAAGAATGTGCCTGTTTAGATTTACAAAGCTTTCTGAAATGATTCCACTTTTTACATCTGTGGTATTGCTGACCAAAAGCCAAGTGCTTTTCTCATTTAGCTTCGTTTCTGCCTCCACAATTATGACAGCTGACTATAAGGTTTACCATGGGTTTTGCTAAATCACCCCTCAGTTTTGCTGCGTTTGCCCTGGGTTTTATTAAACTTGCCCTGGGATTCATTGTGGGAGCCATGCCCTTTGGCCTATACCTCTTAACCTCATGCTGCATACTATCAATATTCGTGCTGGAAGAAGCTGCAAGCACGCTCTTTTCATTCAGAAGCATATTTGCGTGCTTTTCTGTAAGCTCATATATCTGACAAATCTCTATGGTTTTGCTTAAAGCTAAATCACTGTCTCAAAGCAAAATCTTTCTCACTACATCATTAACACCACACCCAAGCTTGTCTTTTATCAACTCATCTCTCAAATCACCAAGTTTGGATGTTTTTGCCTTGTTCCTCAAGTCAGTTATATATGCTGCAAAAGTTTCACCAGGCTTTTGATCTCTTGTGTAAAATATGTGGCTTTCCATTGTAATATTCATTTGAGGTTGTACAGTTCTCTAAATTTACATTTTAAGCACTCACGTTCATCCTGCATTTCAGCCTGTAGCACAATATGTCTTCCCCCTCCTCTGCATAAACAGCAGGTGCATACACAAATGAATGTTCTCTCTCAATGGCTTCTGAACCAGCTAAACTGAGCAAAATAAATGCTTTTGTATGTGCATCTTTATCAGAAAAAACAGCCTGTATGAAAATATATATTCTAGCTCAAACACTCTAATTTTCAGCAATATTATTATTAAACACAAGTGGACCAGGTCGATGAAATCCCTCTGCCATGCCAAATAAGTGTCAAACACACACCAGGTACTTGTAATTATATTCAACTGCACAACAGACTCTTTCAAATAACTGTACTCTTTGAAAAGGCTGTACTGTAATACTGCACACACTGCCAACATTTTTCACACTTTAGATACTTTGAATAGCTTTAGATAATACAAAAAAGTAGTACATTGCAAAAAAATACAGTAGATTTCTCTTTTTTGAACATTTTATATTATTTGTATATTGCTTCAAATGTTTTCATAATTATTTCGAGTACTTTTTTCAATATGTCATAATTTTGAACATTTTGTTTATTCAGTAATTGGTATGGAATGTTTTGCTTAATATTCATCGAGGGAAAAATCATTTAAATGAGTTTATGAACCTGGAAATATTTTCTGACCTGTTTATGAGTCATTTGTGAGTCACTCGTATATTCCTCCATTTCTGACTGTGCACCTCGGAAAGTTTTGACTTCGAATCCCATTCTGACACCATGTCACTCATCTTGTGTATTCAAATTAGACAATGAAGCTTGGGTGTTCATTTAAGATATTTATTACACGCAAAGACATCAGGATGGATGACTGGAACATAAAACTTAAACTAGCTAACTGACTGACTGCTACACACATACATGCTTTCAATCCAGCTGCTTACACAAAATGGCACTCTGCTTGCATTACACAAAATGGCACTCTGCTTGCATTACACAAAATGGCACTCTGCTTGCATTACACAAAATGGCACTCTGCTTGCATTACACAAAATGGCACTCTGCTTGCATGTGTTCAGTACTTTTTAGGCACATGAACTACAGTGGCTTTAAAGGTACAACAAACATACTATGATCTATACTCCCTGTGTTCGAGTGGGTTTCTTCAGGGTGTTCCGGTTTCCACTCACATTCCCATGACATGCTGCAGGTGGATTAGACATTTTAAATTGGCCTTGGGTGTGAATGTGTGCATGCATGTGCCTCCTGAAGAAGGTTGGATGCTGGGCTGGCAACTCGACAATATAAAACTCCACTGCCACTTATTCAGCAGATTGATGATCCACTGTGGTGATCCCAATGGGCACAGCCAACAGCACAAGAAGAAGACTAGTCTTTATAGCTAGATAGTCACAGATAATGATTAATAATTAAACCAAACCAGCCAGCAGCGCAAGACCTATAAAAACCTATCACATTTTGTCTATTTTCAGCAACTAAAAATCAAAATCCAAAAAGAATTTTAAATAGAACATAAAAAATTGTCAAGACAAAATTTGGTTGATCATAGATCCACCTGAAGAGTCCTGCTTGGTGCAGTAGGTTGGGGCATCGGGTGTCCAACTGATGAGTTCGATTCCACTTGATGGTGGTATGGAGAACCAATGAAATTTATTATATTACAAGGTAAGGATATGATCTCTAGCAAGCTAGAATTGTAACAGTGTTAGAGGATGTTTTAGTGAGGGAGAATCTTACAGTACCAGGGCAGGGCCAGTGTCTGGTCAGCATTAGCCTTCACCTCCTTGCAGTGCTAAAAAAGAAGTGCTCTCACAAGTTTTGGGTCGATATCATAAGAATGTGAATGAAAGGCACTGCAGCTAGCGTGGCTTCTCTTCTGTAATAGCAGGCTAACAACAACAACAACAAAAAATAAACACCAACAAAGCACTTGGGAATTAATGAATATAACTCAGAAGAATTGTAGTGTAACCACACTTTAAACATTTCGGAATCTTTAAACTCCTGTGAATGGGTGCCTAGCAACCTGAAACCTTACTGGTTCATTAAAAGATGTTGAAGGGGATGGGTACAGGAAGCAAGATAAGGGGATGTAGCAAGTGGAGGAAAATGCAGTAGGAACACTATAAGGGAAAGCAGGGCAGGGGGGTGGAAGGTAGGGTATATTTTGTGGGGAAACTCCCCCACCACATACACACACACACCTACACATTATATATATATATATATATATATATATATATATATATATATATATATATATATATATATATATGGGTTCCGTACAGATCCCCGACTGCACTTTCCACCAAAACAGAAATCACTGAACATACTTAACTGAAAGTGCTGTTCACCGAAGCAGCACTTTCAGATAAGTATGCTTGTTGTGCCGGTTGTACTACTGTGTGGATAAGGGAAAATTCCCTTTTCCCCACTGTAGTGCGACCTTGGAGTGAGAATATTAAAGTAGGGGGTGTGGGGGGGGTGCAGCCCCCACATGGGGGTTGCAGGGGGGCTTGCCCCCCCTTTATAGCAGTAGGTTTAATGTTTTTTTTTTTTTTTAAACATACTTTAACGAAAGCACTTTTTCAGTGAAAGCTCTTTTGGTAAAGTATGTTCGGTAATTATGGATTCGGACTTTTGCTCTTTCGATCAAAGGTCCTAGCTCTATATAGATATATATATATAGATACATACAGATATATATATATATATATATATATATATATATATATATAGAGAGAGAGAGAGATATGTAACTTCAGCAAACATTCCACAAAATAGCTTGTTTCATAATGAACTCTCCTTATAACTCACACCACTGCCTACCACTAAATGCACTCCAATGGTTTGAACTCCCCCAGCACTCTTTTTATTACAGTTCCAAATAGTACACTCTATTCTATACAAACCGTCTTCATGCCCTGCTCTATGCTCCCTTGTATGCTCTTACTCCCCATCTCGAACCCTACATACCTCTAACCAGCAAGTTCTAGACATTTAACATCCAAAAAAAATGTGGGTAAACTTCTGTATAAATGCTCAGCTTCCAAGCTTGGAACAAACTTCCTATACATATTTGCTCCATTACCCACCTACTACACTTTTAAAAAGAACTTAAACTACATCTTCTCATAGCCGGCCTTAGGCATAGGCCAACTAGGTGGCCGCCTAGGGTGCCACTCTAGTAGGGGGCGCTTTTACAGTATTTATTTGGTGCCAGTAGACCAGGATGGGGGCACCTGGGGTGTGGTGGGGGCGCTGTGGAGCCCTTTTGCCTAGGACACCAGTTGACCTAAGGCCACTCCTGCATCTTCTCAACACCAAGACTTGCCCCTGCCATGACCCGACCTAAACTCCACTTCTCTCTTATTTCATATTCCCAATACTTAAAATAATTTACAATACCCTCCCCCTATTTCTATACTTGTATCTATTATGTGTTTACCTAGTTAACACAACCTCTCCATGTGAAGACTTGAATACTTTCATGTATATTATTGTATATCTCTTTGTACGAATGCAATTTATTTATGCTGTACGTGTTTGTTTTTAACTTTTACATTTCATTTTTGGACTCTAACTTTTGTACTATTCCTGAATGTGTGAATTATTATATGTACTGTAAAAGATTTGAGTGTGAATTTTAATATAAAATTTCTTTGTAAACTAGAGCTTTTCTCCTTTTCTCCATTGAAAATGGGCTGCTGGCCCAGTTGGAGCAACCCGGTTAACAAATGTCAATAAATAAATAAAATAAATAATGTATGCATATATATATATATATATATATATATATATATATATATATATATATATATATAAACACACACACATGTATATATATATATATATATATATATATATATATATATATATATATATATCTATGGTTTCATTTCATATTACGGAAATGTTGAAATATCGAATTGCAGCATTTCGACAGTATAAAGCCGAAACCATCACAATACCAACACTTCACAATCACAAAACTAAAACATCGAGCATACACAACACAGCACACAACACACAAACCATAACACCCACACCACAAAACAATTAAATACAACAAAACACCACACAGACACACACTTACACCCCGCCACACCCCCCCTACTTATATATACTAACTCCGAGATCGCACAACAGTAAAGAAAAAAAATAATCACACACAGCCAATACACACACAATCATACCTCCACCTCCCTACACTAACCCACTTGTACAAGTTAGAAAAACATATGCACCCTCACTCACCTTAAACTGTAGACACCATCCCAGCCAAACAGTTCCACAACATAACGTACATGCATAAGTGCAAATTCGACATAGTCCTATTTGTGCTTATGCACTTTCGTTATTTTGAAATTTCTTCTTCATGGACATGAATTTCTAAAACTCAATATTTCAGCAATTCATGTTTATGAAGTGAAACCATATATATATATATATATATATATATATATATATATATATATATATATATGTGTATATATATATATATATATATATATATATATATATATATCTATATAAACAAACACACACACACACACACACACACATATATATATATATATATATATATATATATATATATATATATATAGTTTACACCATATGGTCGAGCACACAGTTTTCGAACCTATATATGTCCGAATGTAATTAGCAAATCTTGGCAAGTCGAACAGTCGGAATGTCGCAAGAACACCAGCTACAACATTTCTGACCTCTCTACATTGAGAAACGAATGCTAACACTCCACAAAGGGGGAGCCACCACGGACCCCGGGAACTACCGCCCCATTAGCCTGATGAGCCTGGTCTGCAAGACTATGGAGCGTATCATCATGGAACTTATAAACAATGACATTGGTAATCTTCAAACTCTGGACCCTACCCAGTTCGGGTTTGTAAAAGGCAGATCATGGCTCCTAAACTTGATAGACTTCTTTGAAGTGGTCACCAAAGCTGTAGATGAGGGTAAGGTAGTACACACAGCCTATCTATATCTTGCCAAGACTTTTGACACCATTCCCCACTCTGGAATTATAGACAAACTCACTAAACTAGGTATAAATCCCTATGTCACAAGATGGGTTGCAAACTGGCTCACTGACCGAACCTACACTGTGAAAGTAGCAGACTCTAAATCCAACTTTAGACCAGTGACAAGTGGAGTACCACAGGGTTCAGTCCTAGGTCCTCTCCTGTTTGGTATCTACTTCACTGAGGTACAGGCTAACACAGAAGGTCTTTGGCTAACAAAGTTCACAGATGACTGCAAACTAGGAGCCATAATCATAGGTTCATAGGTTCATAGGTAGGTACTAGGCTATTGGCCCTATGGCCTATACAAGCCTAGCCAAAAATGTACCCTGGCTTTCGCCACCCAAGAAAATTATTTTCCTGTGCCCCTGTCAAGCAGGACCACAGAAGTGATCCCCAGGATGAATTTCCTATTACCCATCCAATCATCAAGATTTTTCTTGAAGAGTGCTAATGAGGAGCTCTGTTTGACATAGATAGGTAGTCTGTTCCAGAGTATGGGAAGTCTCTGGGACAGGAATCTATCCCTCCAGCATGTTCTGTTTATTGTTGTGACAAGGTTTAGGTCCCTAGAGCGTGTAGCTCGGAGGTATTGGGATTTCTTTAAGTGGAGCATGTCCAACAGCTCTGGGTTTGACATAGCTTTGTATGTTAAGCAGAGATCACCTCTGAGTAGGCGAGATGTGACGGAGTAAAGCTGGAGCTTTTTGAGACGGTCTGCGTAAGGCATCTGTTTGAGGCCAGTAATCCTCTTTTTGAGGTATTTTTGCAGCCTTTCCAGTTGTTGTAGATGTCTTGTGAGGTACATACCAAAAGGGGCATTGTACTCTATAATGGGTCTAATGAGTGATGAGTAGAGGGGAACAATGACCTCTTTTTTTCTGGATGAGAAACCTTTTGTGATGAGGTGTGCCACGTAGAAGGATTTCCTGACCACTTTGGCGATGTGATTATCAAAGGAGAGACTAATGTGCACCTGTGTCCCAAGGTCTCTTATCACACTTTCGGTGTTAAGTAGACTACCGCCTATGTGGTAGTTCATGGGTACAGAATTTTTACCAAAGGGGATGACAATGCACTTTTTGGCATTGAGCTTGAGACCATGTCTTTGACACCAGGCATCTGTCTCAGTGAGGCCCTTTTGTAGGATGTCCACATCATTAGGAGTTTCAATTATGGCTCCTAGTTTGCAGTCATCTGCGAATTTAGTTAGCCAAAGACCTTCTGTGTTAGCCTGTGCTTCAGATGTGGACATCAATTAAGTAACCAATTTTACTGAATTTGAATGTTTCTGATGCAACAACTGTATCTGTGGGGCTTTTCTACCAGGATGTCCAGTGAAAATAGGCAACAAATGTTAATAAATAAATAAAATCAGTAATTAAAATATATATCACAAGCAAATGCCCAAACACTGTCAAATACTCCTGTATGTATGTACATGAAAATGAAGATGTAAAAGTTCCTGAACATAACATTGTGCAATACTGTCACTGTTTATGCAAGCAGTACAAAAGTCATGATATTGCTCAAACCCTCAGTGACACATCCCTGCTCTTTTGTACTTTATTAAGAAATTATATGTTGTGTAACTTGATCATTTTCACAAAAATATCGGTCTTGACTGTCATGTACTGATTTAATGCAGTAATTTGATAATCTTCACCTTTTAAACCCAGGCATTAAATGTACATTTATACTCTTTTGTTTTTTTTTTTTTTTTGCATGTTTAAACAAAATGCATAATTATCCTAATGGAAGATAAGATGCTTTCTCTCGCAGATACAGTGTACAGGGTTTGATACTGACCTCTGGTTATCGGATATGTTGTAATAGTCGTCAGATTGGCTAGTATGAATCCATGAACAAAATAATTTAAAATTAATTAATGGAAAATTCCATAGAGTAATTTAATATGTGAGGATTGGACTGGTTCATTGATTTGAAGGTCCTTCATAGGCATACCCCAGGTCATACAGATGGATTGAAGAAAATGTGCCACAGGAAGATGCTATATTATTTTCTATCAAATGCACACAGGAAATGGAAAACAAAAAATGTGCCTTCACTTTAGAAGAAAATGAGCTAATAGAAGAGTTGCTTGATTTAATAGAGATAGATAGCTATATTAAGATTAATGAAAGAAATAGACTGCAGAAGGTCAATAAAACCCCAAAAGTCAGAAGCTTGATAAAACAAATGAACACAGTAATTAGGACTGTTCATAGAGACCCATGTGATATAACAGACATAAATAGTATACATTACTGTGCAGCTAAATTAATAAATGATAAAGTTCTATCACAAGAACACATGGTAATGAGGGGAGGGAAGTGGAGAAATCGAATACCATCATGAAAATATCAAACAGAGAAAACTATAAAGCAGTTAAGACAAGAAGTGTCACTGTTAGAAGATTATAGAAGAGGGAACAGATCAACAAAAATAATAATAATAATAGATGTGATAAAAGCAATGTGCAGTATTAGAACAGACCAGGATCTATCATGCACTATTGCAAATAGCAAACTAAAAATTTCAACACAGGAGGAAAAACTTATAAGATACGAAAATAAATATAAAGAAAAAGTACAAAATAAGAAATTTATTGATGACCCCAAAATATTTTACACAGAGTTGAGAAACAAGGTAAAAGGAACTGAAAGACCACCAAAAAAAGAAGAAATAGATAAATTTTGGAGAAGTATTTATGAAGACCCCGTGGAACATAATGATGCTAAATGGATAGAAAATGTTAAAGAAAGTATAATAAGTTTAAAGGTACAGGATATGAAATGGGATGAAGTATCAGCTAGAGAGACTGAAACAAAGTTAAGAAAAGCCTCTAATTAGATAACACCAGGCCCAGATGCAGTACCTAACTTCTAGTTAAAAGTATTAACATCTCTGCATGAAGATTTAGCCATGAGTAAGAACTATTTATATGCGTATCATGAACAGACACCAACCTGACTAACAACAGGAAAAACAATGCTCCTACTTAAGAATTAACCTGCAAGCTACCCTAAAAATTATAGACCAATAACTTGCCTTCTGACAATGTATAAAATATATACCAGAATTGATGCCGGCAGGGTTTACAGTCATTTAGAAGAAAATTCAATTAAATAGGGAGTGTATAAATATTTGGGAATTGATGCAGGATCAACAATAAAACATGAACAAATGTGAATAAAACTTAGTAAGGAATATTTCAGAAGACTTAAATTAATCCTGAAAACAGCATTGACATTTAGGAACAAAATCCAAGCTATAAATGTTTGCTCTTCCTGTCCTAGCTTACAGTTTTGGAGTGATTGACTGGCCCCAAAATGTGTTGGATAGATTAGATAGGAAAACAAGAAAGATGCTTCATGCTCACCAAATGATTTATAAAAATCAGTGCATACAACGATTTTATATTCCTGGTTCTGAAGGAGGGATGGGCCTCCTTGAAATTAATATGTATAGATCTGCATTCATGGGACTCCACACATATCTGCTGACCTCACAAGACCCAAACATAGTGAAAGTTTTCAAACATGAGTAGAATAAATCTAAGATGACTTCACTACTTAGTCTAGTAGAAGCATATCGGCATAAAGCAGGAATGGAAATCAAACTTGGGTTAGATAAAAATCAGGCAGCAACTGAATATGCCAAATAACAAAATAAAGAATATAAGGTGAAGGACCAGATGAGAAGGCAAGAAATGTGGAAAATGCATAAATATAGTTGCAAGTATAGAAAACTTGTGGAAGAACCTCATGTTGTCAGGACTGATTGGAGGAATGGTTAAGGAAAGGTGAATTCAAACCAAGAAATGAAATGATAACATTGGCGGCACAAGATAGTGGGCTACGTACACAATGGTTTACAAAGTCCATTGAACATGTGGGAGAAACAGGCAAATGTAGGTTTTGTAAGACAGAATTGGAAACAGCTGCACACCCCGTTGCTGGTTGTGACATACTAATGGCAGAAGGACTGTCTACTGCAAGGCATAATAATGTGGCAAGACTGTTGCACTGGAGATTGTGCAAACATTATGGTACTGAAGTGGCTGAAAAACACTGGAAATGAACCACAAAGCATCATAGAAAATGATAAAGTCGACATCACATGGGATCACCCATTGCCAACAGTTCAAAAGATATAGATGCTAGAAAACTGGATATAGTGGTCCATGAAAAGAAGAAAAAAGTAGCATTGATCATTGAAATCACTACACCCAGTGACTACAGTGTCTTGCATACAGAGAGACACAAAGTCATAAAATATCAGGATTTGCAGACAGAAATGGGAGCCATGTGGAAGATACCCAGACATTTCCAATAGTAGTAGGAGCAACGGGTCTTATAAAAAAGAATCTACCATCAAATTTAGCTATGTTACCAATACATGTAACTCCATACAAACTGCAGAAGGAGTCATTACTGGGCACATTGTGGGTGCTGTGAAGAGCACTTCTGGCTAACATCAAAGAGTGAAACAATACTAATTTCATGAACTTTAATCTTACTTTGACTTAGGAATGGTGTCCATTCCCATCATGATATTAGAAACCCAAAAGACTTGGAGAAATTAAAAAATGGAAAAGGGTACTAACCAGTACTAAGGACAGTAAATTATCAAATGTTATACATTGAGGTGCAGTGGCAATAAGACAACTCAGACATGCAAAAAATGTTACATTAGTGCATCATTAATACAGAGACTGGGCCAAGAAAAGAAAACAACTTGAAGCATTAAGGAACTCCAACAGGAGACAGGAAGCAAATGAGAAAAAATATAGAAACATAATTCATTACAGCATCCCAGATGACATAGTTAACTGCCTTTTGGAAATCTTCATTGGCCAGGATAGGAGTGAGCAACAGACATTTTACTCATCCATCCTAAGAAGGGAGGTGGTGGTGGGCACTGTAGCTCTATTATCTACTGGGGGCCAGGTGCTGCAACAGTTGAAAGAATCTGGCAAAAGAGGGATAATGTGCAAAAGCAATACGTAAAGCAGGAAATTTGCAGTACCAAGAAAACATAAATCCAGAACAGGAATATGATATAAAGGAACTTGAGCAGGAAGGAGTGTAAAAATATTTGGGAACTGATGAAGGATTGGCAATAAAACATGAACAAATGTGAATAAAACTCAGTAAGGAATAATTTTGAAGACTAAAACTAATATTGAAAAAACAGCCTTCACATCTAGGAATAAAGTCCAAGCTATAAACCAATTTGTTCTTCCTATAAATTCACAAACAGTCCTCAAACAATAAATTTTTCTGACTTTATCAGTGACGTGTTTGCCTTCTGTTACACTTGGTTTTTGGTGCATTTGTTCTTCCTGTTTTAACTTACACTCTTGGTGTAACTGACTAGCCTGAAAAAAAATATTGGATCAGCTGGAAAGGAAAACAAAAAAATGCTTCAGGCTTAGCAAATGATATATAAACTTCACTGTATACCAAGATTATATATTCCTTTTTCTGAAAGAGGTATGGGCCTCCTCAGAATTGATTACATGTATAGATCAGTAGTCATGGAACTGCACACATATCTGTTGACCTCATCAGATCCAAACATAGAGAAAGTTTTAAAACATGAGAAGAGGGTGTCTAAGATGACATCTCTGTTTAGTTTAGCAGAAGCATTCCACTGTCAAGCAGAAATGGAAATCAACCCATAGGGAGACAAAAATCAGACAGCAAATTAATGTGTCAATAAACAAAAGAAAGAATATAAGGAGAAAGATCTGATGAGAAGGGAAGAAAAGTAGAAAAGCCATCAGTATAGTGGCACGCATAGAGATCTCCTGGAACAACATCATGTTGATGAGGATTTGCCCCAAGAATGGTTAGGAACAGGTGAGTTGAAATCAAAAGATAAAAGGTTAATAAGGGCAGCCCAGGATCAGTTGACTACGTGTACATTGATTTACAAAGTCCATTGAACATGTGTGAGAAACAGACAAATGTAGGTTCTGCAAAAAAAAAAGAATTTGATAAAGTCACAGATCATCTTGCTAGGTGTGATACATTCATGACAGAGGGTGTGTACATTGAAAGGCATGTTACTGTGGTAAGACTATTGCATTAGGGATTGTGCAAACACGGCAATATAGAAGCAGCTGAAAAACATTATAGAGAAGGATGAAATGTACATCACATGAGATCACCCATTGCCAACAGTTAAAAAAAAATAGATGAGAGAAAACCAGAACTAGCAGCCCATGAAAAGACGATAAAAGTAGCATTGCTCACTGAAATTGCTACACCTGGTTAAGTCTCACATCTCTATCTCTGAAATTTTACCCCCAGTCTACAACATCTATCGGGTAGACAGAGCAAATAAAAGAGGTGGGGGTGCTGCCATCCTCTACTCCGACCAACTTAATATCTCTCCACTCTCAGCCTCCTTACCCAGCTTTGCTTCTGCAGAAATACTCATGGTTAACTGCCATCTCAACCCCCATAAAAAATTTGCCATTGCATCCATTTATATCCTCCCAAGTGACAACATCCCTATTCTTGAATACTTTCCTCCTGGCTCACCCTAAACATTCCCTATTAAACCATTATACTTGGTGACATTAATATTGACTGGTCTTCAATCTCCTCCTCTTCCACTACACATAGCACCAGTCTGCATGGCTTCCAACAACTCATAACCTCCCCTACCAGAACTTACAATAACTCCCCCTCTGGCTCCATCTTAGACTGGATCCTTATTTCTGATCTTTGTGTCTATTACAATCCTAGCATACTTCCCAATTCCATGTGCGACCATTCCCCTATCTGCGTCCATAGATACCCTCAACAGACACCCAAAGAACACCTTTACAAAGAACATCGTAATCTGACTCAATTTGAGCCTAACAAATTTAACTCCACACTGCCCAAATCAGCTGGACCTTCCTTTATAACCTCTCCCTTAATGATGCTGTTGCTGCATTCAACAATATATTCCTAGATATACTGAACAACATGGTCCCATCCAGAAATAATAGGGTGAAATCTAACTGTGCTTCCTGGCTCACTAAGCAAATATGCTCTATTATGTGGCAGAGGGATGTTGCTTGGAAAACCTGGGTAAAAGTAAAATTCCAACCCTACTCCAACATTACAAAGAACTTAGAAACACATGTAAAAAACTTCTTATCAAAGATATAAAAATCATTCTTTGCTTCCAAACACTGCAGCACATATACTAACCCTAAGAAATTTTGGTCCACTGTTAATAAAATTTTTCACCCTAGTACCCCTCCTACCCCCAATCCCTTCCCTGTCAATACCGGCACAGAAACTGCTACACTTTTAAACAATTATTTCATAGACACAATTCAAAGACTAATTCAGCTCAGTCCCACTGCCTCTTCTCTGCCCCTGCCTCACAGTCCTTCTTCCTCTAATACTTTCTCTTTACAACCTGTTCCCACTTCCTTTATTAAATCCCAATTGAACAAACTCAAACCTTGCTCACCCTCCGTAGGCAATTTACCCCCCCCCAATTCCTTAAAATTGCGCCCAGCTCTATTGTCTACCCTGTTTCTATCCTTATTAATCACTCTATCACTGAGGCTTTCGTTCCCAAAATATGGAAATCCTTTACACAATCACTCTCCACAAAGGAGGTAACTCCACTGACCCCTCAATCTCTCGCCCGATAGCTATACTATCCCCACTTTCCAAGATACTTGAAAAATGCGTTCACTCCCAGCTACTTAAACACTTGCTTGAAAATTATCACCTAACTCCCATCCAGCATGGTTTTAGACCCCATCACAGCACATCTACTGCATTTCTCTCTTTCACCAAAACTCTGGCAGAAGCCCATGATAACAACCTACTTCCCTCCTGTCTATTCCTTGATCTCTCCAAGGCCTTCAGTACTGTCTCTCACTCTAAACTGTTAACTAAAGTTTCTGACCTTCATCCTTCTCCCCCCCCCTCTATATCCTGGTTCTCTAGTTATTTATCTAACAGACTTCAATCTATATGCTGGAAAACTGTCATCTCTCCTTTTCTACCCATCAACACTGGAGTTCCCCAAGGCTCTAACCTGGGTCCTCTCTTGTTAAGTATCTTTACTAACAACTTACACTCCACTGCTAACCTGTCAACCCTTTTACAATATGCTGATGACTCCACCCTCATAACCACTGCCCACACCATCCCTGAACTCCTTTCTCATACCCAAGACACTTTCACTTCCATTGAGACCTGGCTCCCTGACAATCAATTAATACTAAAACCCCAAAAAAACTAAACATTTGCTATTCCTTCCCAAAAACCTTGCACAACATAAATCCTCTTTCTTCATTACCTCCGTCAGCAACACCATCATCAGACCCGAACCACACATCAAATTACTTGGTGACGATGAACTAAAATTCAACATACATTATCAATCTATGCATAAAAATACCAACAACTTGGCCTGCAGTACCAAAATCATAAATTTCTTTCTAACTCCTCTAAACCCTCCCCAGCCTTATCTCTCCTCTTACCCAATCTTTTTTATGCAACCCCAGTCCTCACTAACCTTCAGTCTTCTCTTCCCAGCAAACTAGAATAAATCTATAATAAAATAGCTAAATTTGCTGCCGATCTCTTCTATAAATCCCATCACTGCCTTGCCCTTAAATCTTTGCAATGGCCTGATTTCCCAAAATAACTTCTCGTTCCACAACTGCAAGTAATACACTCAATTCTTTATAATTCCACGTCCTGCCCCTCTATCTCTAATACTGTATCACAATATAACCCCTGATGTCAACTCCGTTCATCAGGCAAACATCTTCTGGACATATACAAACCATTGAAAAACATTAGCAAGTCATTTTATAAATACTCAGTTGCTCACTCCTGGAACTCCCTTCCTCACAGTATAAGAAGTATCCCCCATAAGTCCTAATTCAAACTAGCATTCAAGCACTACCTGCAGAACACCTGGTCCTGTCCCTGTCTAGCTCCAACCTGATCCTATTTAACTTCTTCCTAATACCACTTCCTTATACTCACCATCTTTTTTTCTTTCTTCTCTTCTTGCCCTTCTTCCTTCAAAAACATTTCCAACTCCCTCTGTGAGTAAATAATTCCTTTTTTCTCCTTGCTTCCACACCATCATGTTAGTACTGTACATAAATACATTTATATAAAAACTTGTACAAAACAGTTTAATTGTGTTAACATATTTTGTTGTATAAATTCCTTTTGTGATGTAATTTCCTTTTTGGAATGATTGGAATTGTAATTGGAGCTTTCCTCCTTGGGTCTCCACTTAAAACAGGCCATTGGCTCAGTTGAATCAACCCATTTAACAAATGACAATAAATAAATATGTAAATAGTGTCTTACATAGAGGAGACAAAAAGTCATAAAATATCAGTATTTGTAGGCAGAAATGAGAGCATTGTGCAAGAATGATACCCAGACAGTTCTGACAGTATTAGGAGGAATGAGTGTAATAAAAAATAATTTACAGCCTTATTCAGACATGCTACCAATACATGTAATGCCTTATGAACTGCAGGAGGAGTAAGTTCTGAGCACATTGCATGTGCTGCAAAGAGCACTTTTGGCTAACATTAAAGACTGAAACAGTACTAATTTAATTTACTTATTCCCTGACTTAGGAATGGGGTCCACTGCTACCATGGTATTAGGAAACCCAAAAGGCTTGAGAAATTAAACCTAGAGACAGTGAGGAGATAGGCATCATTACTTTGTCATAAGACCCAAAAAAGCATGGCTTTCATTTCATCATTATTGAAAAGACAGACAGCAAGCTACCAATAAATGAGACTCAAACCGCAGGGCTTTCATGTTATTATTAACAGCATGATATTACTGAAAGCCAGATGATGTCCTCTTAAACACCAAGGTAGACACAAAACTGAAGCATTTCAAACTTAGACTCCAGGATCATCTTGGTATAAATTCTTGCCAAAATGAATGAGATCTAGAAATATGTCATCTTCGAAATGAAAAAAAAAATAGGTCCTTGACACATGCTGTCACTTAAAGAGCAGGGAACACTACTGCATGAACAATAAGATTTCCAACTCTTGAGAGCTACGTATGCTCCAGTACTGAGCATAGGATGTCTGTTGCTCCAAACCTAGACTGGATTTTTAGAGGGATTCAGTAAACTACTATGGTAGATGAAATACTATTTTTTTTTAAGTAAGAACTAACAGGCTTCATCTAAGATGTTAAGTACCAGGTCTGCCTGGGTCTCTTTTACCTAGCTGTTCGCATACTTTCATGTAACAATCAACAATTTTTGGTCAACCACACTCTTTCATCATATACTGTGGGCACTTGCAGATTAGGGGAAAGGGTCTCTACAGTAAACATTCATGTGTGAAGCAGATGTTTGCTGAAGTCCATCTATTTAATTCATGCATCTACTACTTACACTTAAACATTACCCAGTGCTTTGGGGCACATTTATTGCCCAAAACTAAAAATATGCAATGTGCTTAATAGCAAAGTGCGCTGGGGCTACTAACATTTGTGTAACTAAAAGAAGGATTCATTTTTTTTTGTTCAAAAGTGTTAATACCTACAGCCACCTCTGGAATACAGATGAAAATATTTCTAGTGGTCTGGGCTTAGTGTAACGTTTAAGGTGTTTACCTCACTGCACAAGATACAGGGTTTGATTCTAGGGGTGGCAGGTTGGTATAATGGTTAAAGTGTTTACCTTACAGACACAAGGTGCAGGGTTTGTTTCCTACATGGGGTAATTGGCTAGGTTTAAAATGCCCCCAAAGGGCAGTTAGCCTAGTACTAATTTATGAACCTATGAACCTTCACTTACTATGGTGGCATAGATGGATAAAGCCTTGACTATGGACCCAGGTGACCCAAATTTGAGTAGTGGTTTAGGCACTTCACAGATTAGGCAGAGGGGGAGAATGGGTGTGCCCATCCTGGTAAGTGTAAATCAGTGGCCCCATTTAGTCACACTCACAGTTCTGGAAAAAGAAAGGACTCAGTTTGATGGGAGTTGGTGAGTCTTGAGGGGCATGGGGCTGG
This sequence comes from Protopterus annectens, assembly GCF_019279795.1. Taxonomy (NCBI): domain Eukaryota; kingdom Metazoa; phylum Chordata; order Ceratodontiformes; family Protopteridae; genus Protopterus; species Protopterus annectens. Next base: position 1,026,976,824 of record NC_056748.1, on the reverse strand, counting down.
CCTACAGAGGACAAGAAAGGCTGCCACAGTCAGTGATGGCAGCTTTTGCATGTGAGTGTAATGAAGCATGCATGTGCATGCCATGGGTCTGGGTGGTTCAATAGTAGAAAAAGTCTGGCAGAAGGCATTAGTTTACTATTTAGCATGTATATTGTAGAGGGAAAATTTATCCTGGATGTTGAAGTTTGCACATACATACAAGTTTGAGAATTGGTACTACTGGGAAAAATCGTCTGATCCCAAGTACTACCTTTTCATTTCCAAGTCCATTACAGATTGCTGAGTCATGCCTCATGAAACATGTCCACTGACTTTCTGGTAGCAAACAACTTCTTCTAAAGGGAAAAAATACAAAACAGTCAATTCACTTATTTGAAATTCCAAGTTTATATTCACTTCACAACTCAAAGATGATTTAAACAAATGTATTCTGAAAACTGAGCATTTGGCAAGTAAACTATTTTTCAACTAATGTTTATTGTCAGTCTTTTGATTAAACTCAAGCATATAGTCTACTATCCTCACTGGTTAAGATGTCAAGCAGAATCACACTTTTAAAATATTACAACTGGTCTGGCTCATATAAATCTGCCTTTGTAAATGAAATTGTTTAAATAAAGAAAATGTCTGAGAGATGTAAATGAGGCACTATAATATGACAGTTCATCTGTTAATAGGCAGGAGAGAGCCTATCAAGTTTGCCTTTTAAGTGAGTATTTGACCTGTCATTCTCCCTTCTCATCACAATTTCTTGGGTGTACAGGACCTCTTAAATGTCTCCATGGTTCTGTCTACCACACATTCTGCTAGTCCATTCAATGGGTCCATAATCCATTAAGCACTAAGTGTTTTGATGGCTTTCAAAATGTTAGGGACACATTACCTACACAACAGAAGGCAGAATCAAATCCGTTTTTTATTCTGCCACCGTCATTTGCTGGCCATTACTAGCAGGTTTAATTGCCTATCTTGATACCCAGTCTTAACAACTGAAGCAATGGGTGCTTAACATTTGTTAAGGTAGGTCTCGCAATATAGAAGTACTTACCTGATTTGTCTTTTTCCATAAAAGTCACAGGAAGGAGTCAGGAGACTGGATAAAACAACACCAACGGCCAAGGTTAACGTTTAATTGAGTGCTTTCTTCTCGGTAGATTAGACTTCATCAGAATAACACAGGCACAGTAATCAAACATTAAATACTCCCTCCTTCAATCAGATTGATTAACCAATTATACAAAGCAGAAGAAACAGAAAATGTTTTGACCAATTTCCACTTAGTTAAAAACATATTAGTCTCTAAATAAAAATGTACATAAAAAATGTCTATGTATATTTGTGTGATAAGCTTCAAAATTCTTAATAAAACCTTTTACACCTATAAAAAATATGCAGATTTAAGTCTTAAGTACAGCACTTAATGAAATCTGGTCATTAAGACCAGGAAGTTCTGTTGCATTAGTTTTGATCTGCCATTTACATTCCTTATATTCCAAAAGCTCATCAGTAGGACCCACCAAGGTGCCCCAGGTCCAGATGGTCAATCACAAAAAACTTGAATGTTGGGGATGTAAACTAATGTGTTTATATAGGGCATGCATGTCATTTTTGTTCTTAATATCATGCATGTGCTGGTAGATTCTTTGTTTTAAAGTCCTCTTAGTTTTCCCTATATAGAACCCATCACAAAGTTGAGAGACAGCTGTATATATCACCCCTTTTGAGTAACAATATTTATTCGCAGATCTAATAATGTCCCAGGTCTTAATAGACACCTGATCTTGTTCTAAAATATACTTGCATTGCCCACATCTCCCACATTTAAACATCCCACCTTTGTCTACTTCTATTGAAGGTCTCTCTAATAGTCCTTTAAAACAGATATCTTTTCTATAGACCAGTTTAGGTTTTTATCCAAACATTTTACATATTTCCTGGCCCAAGCTAAAACTATGCCAGTGCTTCAAAATAATGTTCCTGATGTCATAAAATTGTAAATTATAGGGTAGTACAAGTGCTTGGTGGAACCCCACTTGTTCCACTGCAGTCATGATCTGGTGGAGACCAACCTTGATACCTAAAAGAATTTTAAAGGTGCACGATTGTCTCTTTCTTCTTACATCAGCCATGATGTTGACCACAAACTGTTCTGGGTAGCCTCTCCTAGTGAGCATCTTTAACAACCCCAAACATTCACTTTCAAAACAATTCTGGTCGGATTTCATTCTGGCAAGTTTAGCATATTGTCCCTTCACTAAAGCTTTCTTTTGCTGAATAGGATGCCAGCTGTTAAAATGTAGTAACAAGTTGGAGTATGTAGATTTTCTATATAGTGTAGAGGAGAACGATCTATTACCACAGCCCTTACTACTAGTCACATCAAAATAATTCACTTTGTCCTTATCGATAGTCATAGTAAATTTCAAAAAAGGGGTGGTTTTGTTCAAATAATTGAAAAATCCACCCAATGTTTCCTCCCCATCTTTCAGGAAAAGTACTATGTCATCTAGGTACTGCCCATATAATGCCCAATAATTCTTGAATTGGGACCTCAAAACAAGCAGGTCCTCCCATTGGTTGGGATAAAACAATGTTAGCAAAGGCTGGGGAACAACAGGCCCCCATAGTGACACCTTTAACATGTCTAAAAATCTGATTTTCAAATATCAAAAAATTGTTGTCCAAGACTGTTCCCATACATGTTCTTACTGTTAAAATCATAGTGATCCATATGTGAATTGGAATACAAATAATCATAAAACCATTTGATACCTTGTTTTGTGAGGAATTACCAAAAACAAGTCACAAACATCAATGGTAACATTGAGCAAGTTTTCGTCTTATTAATCATTAAAAATTTTGGACAAAAAATCCCATGAATCTCTAAATAGGTGTGGACAGTCACCTAAAATGTTTTTGATTTTGTCATCAATGCATGTAGCAATGCAAAAAGTCTTGTAGGCCTTTGCATCTACAATCGGCCATAATGGGAGATTAGAAATACTTTTGTGAACCTTGGGGTTTCCAAATATAGTTGGAATCCGAGGGTGGGGTACCTGTAAAAACCCATATTCCTCCTCTGTCCATTAAATAGTAACTCATCTAAAGTTATATCGATATTATGATAACCTATGTTCAGTTCGTTCCTGGAGACCTCTTTATAGGTGTCACTATACAGTATTGAAAATTTCCTACTAATATAATTGTTGCAATCTATAACTACAAGGCCCCCACCCTTGTCAGGTTTCATCACCCTGATTTCTTTGTTTGGAAGAATATTATGTAACAGCTCCATTTCACCAGATGATAAATTCATCATATTTTTGTGAGCGTTCTTCTTAGATAACTCCCTAATATCAACCTCACACAATTTCTCATATATTTGGACCATAGGGTGAACAGGGGGATTGAATGTACTAGGTCTTTTTAAACTTGGACCAATTCCCATATGTTCCAAACTGTTGTTATCTTTAAAAAATAAACCTAAATCTAATTTCCTGGTAAACAGTTCTAACTGCATAATAACATTAACCACGTTAACCTTCCTAGCCATAACAAAATTAAGGGCTTTTTGTAAAAGGTCGGCCCACTCCGTGTTAACCATTGTTTGATGAAAACACAAAGTTAATTGGAATCCAAGGTACCATTTATTCCCTTATCTTCCTGTGAAAAAATGTTGATCCACCCCTCCCCCTCCTCATCCCTCTCCCTCTCTTGGAGGACTGATGATACTGTTGGCCATAACTGGTCGTGCCTGGTGTCACACCCCTCTGATTCCTCAACTGTTCTGATCTCCTCAGAGAGGTGGTGTCTAAAGGGTGTTCAACACTGTCATTATTGTGTGTCCCATTATCCACCATATTATCCAAATCATTGTCAAAATCCACATGCCGACTGTTCCCTTGCTGTCCCAAAGGGGGGTCCGGATAAGCCTTCCCCCTCTCATAATCATTTTTATCCCTAAGTAGCTTTTTGTCTTATTTTATTTTATGTTCAATTATGTTTCTATCAATAAATTTCACAGCAGCCTTGTATACAATTGTGCAGGTAAAACTGTTTACAAGGAAATTAAATTTAGGCTTATTTTTAAAGGTAACAACAGTGTGGAGCACATGGGAAGTGGTCAAGTTTAAAAAGACCTAGTACTTTCAATCCCCCGTTCACCCCATGGTCCAGATATATGACAAATTGTGTGAGATTGATATTAGGGAGTTATCTAAGAAGAACACTCACAAAAATATGTTGAATTTATCATCTAGTGAAACTGAGCTGTTACATAATATTCTTTCAAAGAAATCAGGGTGATGAAACCTGAGAAGGGTGGGGGCCTTGTTATGGACTCCAGTGATTATACTAGTAGGATATTTTCAATACTGTATAGTGGCACCTATGAAGAGGTCACCAGGAATGAACTGAACATAGCTTATTGCAATATTAATCTGACTTTAGATGAGCTACTATTTAATGGACAGATTACCTTGGAGGAAGATGGGTTTTTACAGCTACCCCACCCTTGGATTCCAACTATATCCGGAATCCCCAAGGTTCACAAAAGTTTTTCTAATGCCTCGTTATGGCCGATTGTAGATGCAAAGGCCTACAAGACCTTTTGCATTGCTAAATACATGGAGTACAAAATCAAAAACATTTTAGGTGACCATCCACACCTATTTAGAGATTCATGGGATTTTTTTGTCCAAAATTTCTAATGATTATTATGACGAAAACTTGCTCATGGTTACCATTGATGTTTGTGACTTGTTTTCGGTAATTCTCCACAAACAAGGTATCAAATGGTTTTATGATTATTTGTGTTCCAACTCACATATGGATCACACTACGATTTTAATGGTAAGAACATGTATGTAAGCAGTCTTGGACAACAATTTTTTCATATTTGAAAGTCAGATTTTTAGACAAGTTCAAGCTGTTGCTATGGAGGCCTGCAGTGCCCCAGCCTTTGATAACATTGTTTTAGCCCAATGGGTTGGACCTGTTTGTTTTGAGGTCCTAATTCAAGAATTCTTGAGCATTACATGGGCGGTACCTAGATGACATAGTATTTTTCTCGAAAGATGGGGAGGAAACATTGGGTGAATATTTGATTATTTGAACAAAACCACCCCTTTTTTGAAATTTACTATGACTGTCAATAAGGACAAAGTGAATTATTTTGATGTGACTATTAGTAAGGGCTATGGTAATAGATCTTTCTCCTCTACACTATATAGAAAACCTACATACTCCAATTCATTGCTACATTTTAACAGTTGGCATCCTATTCAGCAAAAGAAAGCTTTAGTGAAGGGACAATATGTTAGACTTGCCAGAATGAACTCCGACCAGAATTGTTTTGAAAATGAATGTTTGGGGTTGTTACAGATGTTCACTGGGAGAGGCTACCCTGAACAGTTTGTGGTCAACATCATGGATGACATAAGAAGAAAGAGACAATCGGGTACCTTTAAAATTCTTTTAGGTACTAAGGTTGGACTCCATCAGATCATGACTGCAGTGAAAAAAGTGGGGTTCCACCGGGCACTTGCACTGCCTTATAATTTACAATTTTATGACGTCAGGAACATTGTTTTGAAGCATTGGAGTATTTTTAGTTTGGACCAGGAAATATGTAAAATGTTAGGAGAAAAAACAAAAGTGGTCTGTAGAAAAGATATCTGTCTTAAAGGACTGCTAGAGAGACCTAAAATAAAAGTAGACAAAGGTTGGATGTTTAAATGTGGGAGATGTGGGCAATGCAATTATATTTTAGAACAAGACCAGGTGTCTATTAAGACCTGGGCCATTATTAGACCTGTGAAAAAATATTATTGTTACTCAAAAGGGATGATATATACAGCTGTCTATCAACTTTGTGATGGGTTCGATATAGGGAAAACTAAGAGGGCTTTAAAACAAAGGATCTACTAGCAGATATGTGATATTAAGAACAAAAAATGACATGACTGCCCTATTTAAACACATTAGTTTACATCCCCAACATTTGTTTAAGTTGTTGACCATGTGGACCTGGGGCACCTTGGGGGGGTCCTACTGATGATCTTTTGGAATATAAGGAATGTAAATGGCAGATCAAAACTAATGCAACAGAACTTCCTGGTCTTAATAACCAGATTTCATTAAGTGCTGTACTTAGACTTAAATCTGCATATTTTTTATATGTATAAAATTTTTTATTAAGAATTTTGAAGCTTATCACACAAATATACAGACATTTTTACGTACATTTTTAATTAGTGACTAATATGTTTTTAACTGTTATGTGGAAAATGGTCAAAAAGTTTTCTGTTTCTTCTATTTTGTTTAATTGGTTAACCAAACTGATTGATTGAAGGAGGGAGTATTTAATGTTTGCTTACTGTGCCTGTGTTATTCTGATGGTCTAATCTACCTAGATGAAAGCGCTCAATAAAATGTTAACCTTGGCCGTTGGTGTTGTTTTATCCAGTCTCCTGCCTCCTCACTGTGATTTTTATTGAGTTTTTATTGTTTTTTTGTGAGATACATATTTGTTTTTTTTCCAGATATTGGAGGATAATCGCTGTTTTCCACACAAAACATCACATTTTTCTTCACGGAATGTTTAAATAATTGCTCGGCTTTATTCGCAATAGTTTTCAATTGATTAACTACTTTTTATTCATTATAATTCAAGTTGTCAAGTTTGCTTCACCAACAATGGATTCCATTGCAGTGGAATATGCATTTTCTTTAAAATGTTGAAGAATACAGATTTTACAGTGTATAATACTTGTAATATATAATAAAGTGAGTGTTATGGAGATATTAAGTTCAGTCTTGACTATATTCACAGTGAAGTGATATCAAGTAACCAAACTAAAAAGAATCTATTGAGGATAACTACTTATGTAGCCATTCCTGATAGTAAGATAAATATATAGCTGCACTTTCTTTTGAGGATCTTTGTCTTTTCTCTGTTAACTATCAGCACCCCATTTTCTCAGGACCATCACACAATCACATGGTTTCCATGCTTCACTAGTCCATGCTATTCTCATAGCAGCCTAATAAGTGATTGTGCTTGGACCCCAACTCATGCTTATTTTTTCACGTGTGACCCCCCCAAGTACAGTGTACATTGCATAGGAAGCAAGATTAACACCCAACATCTGGTGGGAGTCAGTGTTACAAAAGACCAGGATGCCCCCACCAGGAAGGGTGAGTCATTGGTGTCTTTTGCAGCCATGATCCCCATCAGGCTCCACCCACATTAGCCACTAATCCAGGCTCTTCTGCACCGCTGAGCTGGACAACATGTACACACATAAATATTATTGTAATGATAAAATCCAATAGAAGAAGTCACCCAAGGTATGCTGGTCTTATTGATATATATGACATTCACTTACCACTGCACTGCTATGATAATTCTTGATTTTTGCACATTAATAATGTGAAACCATTTTGTTTATCAATTCCTGAAACTGGGATGTGAAATGGCAAACCTCAGGAAGTATACCACATTAGTCAGCTCAGACCCCCTTCCCTCTAAAGTTTGATTCCTAGTGTTAATACCAGTCTCTTTGATATATTCACAATGATCACTGCATATCTGTAATGGCTACCAGGCTTGCTTCAAACACATTACTGATTCACTCTTTTATGTCTGATCAGCAATGTACAAACAAAATGGGTTTGCATCACAGGTTTGACTGTGATATCCCAGGATCTCACCTTTGCACCATATCTGGAGGTTTGGTGTAGAGAATGCAGGGGAATATGCCACCCCCTCCCCAGCCCCCACAAAGGGATGTTTTTGATTGACCAAAACAGTTACAGTTTCATTGGGAAGCCAGCCATCAGTTTTGAGTAAAACTCTCCACAAGCATTCTTCTGATACAAGTCTCACAGCACACAAGTACTGCTGACACCTTTGATGTTTTGCAGGATATATTACAGCTGGCACAGTTTTGTGCACCCATATTTTGCCAAAGAAATACATTTTCAGGGTTCTTGCCATAACTTACATGCTTTGTTCTTCTTAAGCTATTTTCAAACAGCAGTGCATGCAGTGAGCTTTGCTCATCCGAAATATTAAGTTCGTTTTTGCACCATGAATACACTGCTTGACTGTCACATTGGCACAGTGCATAGCAGTCACCTCACAGCAACAGGTTCTCCAGTTTGATTTTCAGCTGTGACACCTTTTCTATAGAGTCTGCATGCCTTTCATGTTTTTGCGTGGGCTTCCTCCAGGTACTCTGGTTTCTTCCCAAATCCAAAAGACATGCTGTAGGTACAGTGGTGAATCTAAATCTATGGTGTCCAACAGGCGACCCGCAGGCCACAATCTGGCCCACTAAACCACTGTATCCAGCTAGTGGCCTGCCTGACTAAAAGACAGAACTGGCCCAAGTATAACATTAAAATTAATAATCAATTGTAGTCTAGCACATCGTAACTGTGTCATGCAACTTTTCTAGGTAATCAAACAGCAGTATGATCATGCACATTCAGTAAGTTACAGCACGAGGTAAATCCTGGAGGTCTTCTAGTTCCAGTGTTGGCATTATTTGTAGCTTATGGATTAGTTCAATTTCAGTAAGTATGTTATGTATGTGTGTGCACCTGTGCACTTATGCATGTGTGTGTGTGTGTGTGTGTGTGTGTGTGTGTGTGTGTGTGTGTGTGTGTGTGTGTGTGTGTGTATGGCCTGATTCCTGATTTCACTTCATATTTTTTGTCTGTTCCTTGTGGAATTTGTATTTTCCTTGAAAACTATTGAGGATTTCAGTCACTAAATAATAGTTGTATCTCTCAGAAAATGTTTCCAAATGCAAACCATGCTATTCTAACAATTTTCTATGTATATAAAAGCAATATTTTTAATCTGTTCTTCATTTTGAAAAGTTGCTCTCCTGTTGCTTTTGGTGTGTGTGTGCTTGTACACGTGTGATTGTGCATATGTGTTCGACTCATATATTAACTGTCCCTGATTTTATTTCATATTTTTGGTCTATTCATAGTGGAATTTGTGGTTTTCTGGAAAACTGTTGCAGATTTCAGTCACTAAAAATTGACAGACATTTTAGTTTCAAACTGCACATATTTCAAACAATGTATTAATATGCAAAGCCTGCTATTCTATTAATTTTCTGAATAAGTAAGAGCAATGCTTTCAATATGTCCCTGATTTTGAGAATTTGTCCCTCACATTTTGTTATTATTCTTTTACTCAAGAGTATTGCCAGCTGTGAGAGGAGTACCTTTTATCGGTCCCTGATAGTGACAAATATCTCTGTTTTTGCCTTATTCTTCTGGTATTTTACTCATACAAGTTTTTGTTTTCTTCTAAATTGTTGAAGGTTGAAATTATTAAATAATGTTAGACATTTGAGTTTCATTTCGTATCCTTTAGAAAATGAATACTGTTGCAAATTTTTTTTTTAAGCATGCAAGAATGGGGTAGCACATGGTCCGTGGTGATTACTCTGTGATATTCAGAAAAAGACAAATCATCTAAGTGCTACTGTAGCACAAGACCCAGTCTTAACACATTAAGCATCCCTGCCTAACTTGTTAAGGTCAGGCCTCATGCTAGGCAGTCAAATCTGCTAGTACTAACCAGCAAAAGGCAGTGGCAAAATACGAAACAGATTTGTTTCTGCCCGCTGTCAGTACCAGTAAATTGTCCTCGCCTTTTATAAAATTAGAAAGTAGCTAGAATAACAGGATTTGTGTACACCTGTATTTTCCAAAGAATGCAAAGTCTGAAACCCAAACGTTTGTCATTATTTAGTGATTTCAATCTTCAGTGGTTTGTCTGAAAACCAAATATTTTATGAGAAACATGCCAAACATATAAGGCAGGCATAAATGTTGACATTCTGTGAAAATCTGGACATTTGAGAGACATGGCAAAGTGAGCATCTACAGTATGTAAGGGTCTTTCTTACACTGCCTTTCCTGACAGCTCTGGCTAAGTATTTTATGGCTTTAAAAGTCACAAAACACTTAGCAGATTTTTTGTTTGTTTATTTGTCTGATAAAGCTCCATGCGCTACAAAGAATTATGATCAGGTCTCTGATCATGACAGTGGTCGCCAAGATTCACCTCTCCAGCTTCGCTCTCAAAGTGAATTTCTTGGCATTCATGTCTTAAACACATAATAACGTGGTTATGATCGGAAACCCAATCATAATCCTCTATGTTTTAGTTGTGGTTGTTTGCTCATTAGCCTGACTTTTTACAATAAGTCATGAACACAACTTATTTCTTCCTTGAAGGAAAAAAAATAATGCTGAATTATTCTTAGTTGTAATTTTTGTTCAGACCATTACAGAATAAGAAGATTTAAAATGCTACTCATAGTGTCTAAAATACCCATTGTTTTTTGGGGGGCCTAGTAGCCCCAGATCTCTTATTTTCTCTGAAATTATTGCTGTGCAGTCTTGGCCAGTTAATGTGTTGAAATGCTGCATGAAAAAGCAAAGCTGAAGAATAAGACAGATTAGTCATTATCTTTGCTCAGGCCATGACTGGATCTAAGGTAGGTGGAAAAAAGATTTAAAATGTATCTCAGAGCATCTGAAAACATGGTTTCTGAAGCCTAGCTGACTCCAGACCACCCAGCTTAAAGCATATATTTTCTCCACAGTTCTTTTGCAGCTTCGGCAAGTTATGGAGTATTAAAAGGACACATGGAAAAGGAGAGTTGAAGAGTAAGACCAAATTTCTTCCTCTAGTCATGTTTGTTCAGACCATCACTGGGTCAAATGGATGGAGGAAAAAGCTCTAAAATGCATCTCAGAGCATCTTGAAAACCATAGCTTCTGGCATAATTAATTTATTTTCACATTTATTTCAGTGCAGCAATGGCCAGTTAGGCTGTGTGGAAATAATCAAGATAAAAGCTGAAGAATGCAAAGAAAAAAGAAAGAAAAAAAAAACTAAGTTAAATAGCAGTGAGAGGCCAGGATGTGGACAGCTCTGGGGAATGTGAAATGGAGGAGGCAGTTGGTAGCTGTTTGCATAGGACACCATTTCTACTAAGACGAGCCCTGAATCTGTGCATACTTCATTGACTGACGTGAATGTATTGATAAGTGTACTGTGCATATGCTTATCTATTCTGCATATTATTTGAGAACAGTTTTATTTAAGCTTTCCCTGCAGTTCTATGTTTTTGTGTCTATTCTGTCTGTGAAATTACTTTTACTAAAGTAGAGTTATTTTTACTTCTGCAAGCTATTCTAAGTTTGATTATGCATTTATTTGTGGTGTGTATTTGTGTGTGTGTTATCACTGTTGTGCATACCCAGGTTCATAGGTTGGTACTAGGCTACCAGTTCTAGGGCCTATACAAGCCTAGCCATAACAATTCCCTGGCTATTTCTTCCCACAATATTTACTTCCCTGGACCCCTGTCTAGCAGGGTGACTGACGTGATCCCCGGGGTGAATTTCCTATCTCCCATCCAATCGTCAAGGTTCCTTTTGAAGACGGCCAAAGAGGCACTCTGCTTGACATGTCTGGACAGTCTATTCCACAGTTTGAGGAGTCTCTGGGTTAGGAACCTATCCCTCCAGCATATTTTGTTCACTGTGATGACAAGGTTTAGATCCCTGGAGCATGTGGCTCTGAGGAATTAGGATTTCTTTAAGTGTAGCATGTCCAACAGCTCTGGGTTTGCCATGGCCTTGTATGTTAAGCAGAGATCGCCTCCGGATAAATGATATGCGACAGAGTATAGCTGGAGATTTTTTAGATGGTCAGCATAGGGCATCTGCTTTAGGCCTGTGATTCTTTTAGTGAGGTATTTCTGTGGCCTTTCCAGTTGTTGCAGATGTCTTGAGAGGTACATACCAAACTGGGCATTGTATTCTATAATGGGTCTAATGAGAGATGAGAACAGTGGGACAGTGACCTCCTTTCTTCTGGATGAAAAGCCCTTAATGATGAGGTGTGCCACATAGAAGGATTTCCTGACTGTTGTGGTGATGTGGTTATCGAAGGTGAGACCACTGTCCACCTGTGCCCCTAACTCTCTTATCACACTTTCAGTGTTTAGTGTACTGCAACCTATGTGGTAATTCATGGGTACATGTTTTTTTCCCAAAGGGGATAACTATGCATTTCTTGGCATTGAGCTTGAGCCCATGCCTCTGGCACCAAGCATCTCTTTCTGTAAGGCCTTTTTGTAAAATACCCACATCATTTGGGGATTCAATAATGGCTCCCAGTTTGCAGTCATCTGCGAACTTTGTTAGCCAGAGTCCCTTAGTGTTGGCCTGTACTTCACAGTAGTAGATGCCAAACAAGAGTGATCCCAGGACTGAACCCTGAGGTACTCCACTTGTCACTTGTCTGGAGCTGGATTTGGAGTTGGCTACTTTTACAGTGTGGGTTCTGTCAGTAAGCCAGTTGGCAACCCATCGAGTGACTTAGGGATTAATGCCCAGCTTAGTAAGTTTATCTACGATTCCAGAGTAGGGGATGGTGTTGAAATGCCTTGGCGAGGTCCAGATAGGCTGTGTGAACTGCCTTACCCTCCTCCACAGCTCTGGAGACTGATTCAAAGAAGTGAATCAGGTTCAGGAGACAAGATCAGCCCTTCATGAACCCAAACTGGGTGGGGTCCAGTGTTTGAAGGTTGCCAATGTCTTTGTTTATAAGTTCCATGCCCTTGCAGATCAGGCTCATCAGACTGATGGGACGGTAGTTCCTGGGATCCAAGGTGGATCCCCCCTTGTGGAGTGGGATAACAGTAGCTGTGCACCGCTCAGTGGACACGAAGCCTGAGGTGAGGCTATGATTAAACATGACACTTAGGTGAGGTGCCAGTTCATTTTGTAGTTCATCTAGTACACAGCCCGGGATGTCATCTGGTTCCATGGATGCTGTATTCTTAGCTTTGGAGAGTGCAGTTTTTACCTGTGTGGCAGTGATTACCGGAATTTGGCAATCTTTTGGTATTGAGATGGGCCCTTTAGGGGGTGAGAGGGGGTGAAGTTGGCACTAAATCAATCTTCCAGGATATTGGCAATATCCTTGGGATCAGTATATTTAATGCCATTCTGTTGTAGCTCAGAGCAGATCTGAGCATTGCCATTTAGATTCTTGACATAACTATAGAATGCCTTGTTGGCAATTTTATTTTCGTAACTAGCTTTGGCCTAAACCAGGAAATTTAGTTTCTTACTATTTTTCAAAGTTAACTAGACTGAGATTAACCTCTTCTCTTCCAGTATCCCTTGTTAAAACATGAATATTTAATCAGTTACAATACAGTAAGAGCCCATTGTTGGTACATTTTTAACACAAGCAGCTTTACAAATACATTTTTCAACACAAAAATCTGTACAAATCAATTTGATATACAAATGACATAATTCTTACAAAATTCCAGCTAGCTGTGCAGGCATATGTTACACATCCTCTGCCCTACTTCTCCTGGCATAGCTGGCAATACCTCACATCGTCACACTGTCCTCACAGCTGATGCCCTCTTTTAGGTAGATTCTACTCCACTCCATTTATTTCCATTTTCTGCCATTCATGAATAATCTATACTCTGCCATCTCCTTATCCTTTTGTCACTGGCCCATGTTTCTGTAATACCAGCAATGTTCATCCTCCCCTCCTGAAGTACAGCTTGTGCTTTCTCCACCTTGATCCAGACTCCTTATGTAACAGACTAAGACCACCTGGCCATGCTCTGATTAGTCAGTGTTTTTTTCTCTGCATCCTTTTTGCATCTTCTGTTTACTGCTTACACAATTAACCCCTATTCTGCTTCTGTCACTCTTCTTACCTTTCCATCTTAGTTTAAAGATACAATTACTGAGATAGAGCCCAAACTAGCACTAAGTACTGCTGTTTTTTTTTCTGGGTATACTGTAGATGAAGCCTGTACTTTGCCCAGAGGTGGTCTGTCTGCCATGTTTATCCTCATATACCTCTCTGTCCTAAACATTTCTACTTTGTCCACTGCAATAGCCAGTCATTATTCTTCCTAATCCTCTTTTTCCTTTATGTGCATGCTACAGGAGCAGGTAACATTTTTGTCAATGGTACTGTTGCCACCTCCCTGGCCCTGCTTTCTGCCACCTCACTTGTCTTCTTTGACAAATGATTCATACTTGCATGTCATCTGGTCCCATGGATGCTGTATTCTTAGCTTTGGAGACTGTGGTTTTTACCTGTGTGGCCATTATTACCGGAATTTGGCAATCTTTCAGTATTGAGATGAGCCCTTTAGGGGGAGAGAGGGGGGTTGAAGTTGGCACTGAATCAATCTGCCAGGATAGTGGCAATATTCTTGGGTTCAGTATATTTAATGTCTTTCTGTTGTAGCTCAGAGCAGATCTGAGCATTGCCATTTAGATTCTTGACATAGCTATAGAATGCCTTGTGGTTGTCTTTGGAATCTTTGGCAATTTTATTTTCATAACTAGCTTTGGAGGATTGTAAGAGGGATCTCAGCTTCTTACTGAGGCTGGTAAGGGAGTTTTTTGCATCCTGGGATTTTCCTCTTTTCTGCAACAGTTTCTTCCTTTTGTTGTAAAGTTTGTTTATGGCAGGAGACCACCATATTGGCTTTCTTTTTTTGGAGAAGAACGTCTTGGTTCTATTTGGGATGCCTTAGTGTAGGATTCTGTCTGCACTAAAACAGTAATTGAATTATCATTTGATTATAGTGTTCAGTGTGTCTTCAAAATGTGATCTTCAGATGATCAGCCTGCACTTACCTTTCAATTTTTCCTCTGCGATAACCACGTGATGGATTTATGCGTGTTGATCATGGTAATGTGGCTCCACAGACTTTGCCAAGGATGACATGTAACCCTGAACCAAAAAGATCAGACACTCCTGATGTAAACTGCACCCAGGTATGCATCTTGTTTATGCAAAAAACAAGTAATCTCCGTGGTATCCCCGAAATCTCAAAAAAAAAAAAAAAAAAAAACACTAAACAAGTGTAGTGGGTCCAAAAACAAAACAGTGTAAGAAACTTCTCTGTGTTGAAGATTTTCAGTCCATATATCTCTAGTTAATCACTGTATATTAATCAGATCAGACAATAGTAGTAGAAGTAGAGAACTTAAACTCATCTTAAGTAAAAAAAAAATAATAATAAAAATATATATAATTGTACATCATTACTAAGTATTCGAAAGTAATCCAAGCAAGGCAGGCAGGCAGTCTGTTTCCAGTCAAAATTCCTTTATTAAGTACACAGACAAGCGATCCAAGTAAAACAAAAATAGAGTAATAATTTCCTCACAAGCTTTCTAAATATATATATACTTTTTATCAGGCATAGGAGTGGTTTATTGTGCTGTAAAGCAAAGTGTTATTGGTACACATGTTCAATTCACATCCCTTTCCCCCATCAGTGTGACATTCGACCTGGTCCTGCCCTACTTAGTAGCTCTCATAATAATATTATAACCCTTATGTACTTTAAATAAAATTTATAATGATGTGGTACCTCTTATTTAACCAGATTAGGTGGTGGTGCTGCAGTAGCGTTGTCGCCTCACAGCAAGATGCTGTCCGGTTCGATTCTCAGCTAGAGCATCTTCTGCGTGGAGACATGCGTAAATGGGTGTACCTTCGCTGAAGGTTGTGCATCAGGGCTGGCAACTTGGCACCTAAAAATCTACTGCCAATCATTAGCGGACCGGAGTTCCGCTGTGGCGACCCCTAACAGGGAAAAGCCGAAAGACACAACACAACCTTAAGTAGATTATTAAGTCTGTGATTTTATCCAAGACAATATACTACATGGCTGGAAATATATCAACCTTAGTTCATTTGGTAATCAAAAAATATATATAAATATATACATATACTATTTGCATGTAAAAATCAATTTCTATTTTCATAACCTATTGTTAACAAAGATCACTTTTGTCCTTCTAGACTTCTTCAGGTCTGTGTACAAGAACCCTAAAAACTATCTATAAAAGTATATATAATTGTATAATTAGTTAGTATTGTTATTACACATCATTTTGAATAAAGTGGAAAAAAGAACCAGAAAAAAATAAAAACAAGAAAAAATGTATGTATGATGATGGAAACAAAATATACACTTAAATTAGAACTGATTTAAAATGGTATTTAAAATCAACTGGTAGAATAAAATAAAATAAAATACAATTAGTCATGTAAACAATGTGGCAATTTTCTAAGTTCCAGTGCACTTTTAATTGAATAGTAATAGTTTAGTCCAGGCTTCCTAAAAGAGTTCTGTGTACTTAATAAAGGATTTTCGACTGGAAACAGACTGCCTGCCTGCCTTGCTTGGATTACTTTCGAATACTTAGTAATGCTGTACAATTATATATATTTTTATTATTATTTTTTTTTTACTTAAGATGAGTTTTTAAGTTCGCTACTTCTACTACTGTTGTCTGATCTGATTAATATACAGTGATTAACTAGAGATATATGGACTGAAAATCTTCTACACAGAGAAGTTTCTTACACTGTTTTTTTTTTTCATCTTGTTTATGCAATACAGAAGTAAGGCCTGGTAATCTACTTTCATTCCCTACTTGCCTAGTAAAGGCAGATTTTCAATGGATCACTATGGGAGTTGGATCCAACTTCTAGGCATGGATATATGGCTGGATTTACTGTTTAAAGGCAAGTGTTACAAATTCCAAGGAAAACTGATAATTCTGTAGCATGACTTTGATTAGCTTGGTTATGTAAATAAGCTCCAAAGTCCTGACTGTGCATTTTTCCTACTGAAACATTATAATGTGAAAAACATCCATTACGTACTCTGTTTACATATTGATAACAAACTTTCCAAACATTTTTTTTGGGTGTATGTGTTATTCTTTTATTGCTGTTTTAGAGAAGTTATGTTTTGTTTTGTTTTTTTTTTTGCGGGGGGGCCTGCTTAGAAAGTCACATGGTCTATAATAAATACAAAACATTGCAGCCAAAACTTCTGAGACAGATATCTGGAAAACCACGAAAATGCAACTGGTAAATTGTTGCACTTTTGGTAATTGTGTCGCCTAATTTTACATCATTTATCGGAAATAAATTTGGAAGATTAAAGACAAAGAAGCTTTATCTTTCCCATTAAAACATTTTCTTCAAAATACATAACTTGTAAATGCAATAATTTCAAAAAGGCTCAAGGCGAGTATTCAAACATAAAATCAGGCATCGTTTTGCACTCTATTTCCACCTGCATCATGCGTACACTATATCCGCCACCTACGTCATTACATATAGTTTATCTACCTGCATCATTGTGCACACAGTATCCATGTGCATCATTATGCACACTGCCACCACCTGCATCATTGTGTATACTTTATCCACCTGGATTATTGTGCATACTATATACATATGTATCATTAAAACATATTTCTCTACATTCTGCACTGAACTTGGAAGACAGCCTGAATCAACACTATCATAAAGGTTTTAATACTTGTTGCATGTGCCCTGTTTGTCCACAAAGCTTAAAACCTACAGGTATGCTTTGTTAGGGTAATATACTTGTAAGTGGTTCAGTGATGTATATTCTTTCATGAACTATTTGGCCTTCACTCTTTGCACGTATGTCTGTTTCCATTCTAAATCTGAAAAGTTTTGGCAGTACACTTGGAGATGTTCCTTTTGATTATGAACCACATATTTCTTATATTGCTCAATCAGTATAGTATATTTCATTGCATTAAAAGCAGTGGTGCTTGTAGAATGCAGCAATAGTACTTTATTGTATAAAACTAACATTCTGTGTGAGTATGACATCATAACTTCCAGGCCTAATATTTATTTTGTAAGTGGTGCCTGACATGGCTATAAAATGTTTAAAAAGGTTTACCTGTCCTACCTATGATGCTACTATTGGTTTATACCAGTGTTATAAAGGTACACTGTCAGTTTATAATATGAGAATGCACTGTTATAGAGACCTCCCAATGTGCCTGTATCAAAGCTAAAACAGAGGAAAAATCAAAATACACAACACTATGGCAGATAAATCAGAAACAAAACAGCAGGCTGATATTTTTTATTGGACCAGACAGCAAGTCACATAAAATAGTTGCTTGGGCCTTCTCACTACACATGCTGCTCTGCTGAAGCTGAAAAGTTGTTATTTTAACAAAAGTGTACGTCATCCACTCTCTCAATGAATGAATGAGTCTTTACAGCATTCTCATTTTCTATCGCAGTGTTTAAGCCATCCCTCTAAACTGTTCCTGATTTTACCTTATACCTTTGCCCTTTCCCTCATAAAATGTTTGATTTTGTGGTAAATTACTGAGGATTACCATCAGTCAATAATGCCAACCATTAGAATTTCATGCTTCTTATTGTTAAAAAATGCATGTTGATACAAAACGTCTTGCAAATTTTTAAGTGAATTAGAGTAATATTTAAAAAAATTGTCCCTGATTTTGGTTGCTTATCCTCCCACTATTGCCATTGTCCAGAATTTCTGAACCAATCAGCTGAAATGTATAATTTAAGACAGTGACAGAATTGGAAGTACAACATTTTAAGAGTCAGATATCCAAGCACATTCTCCATTCCAGCAGAAAAGAACTCTAAGGATTAACATCTCAGTACTGGTCATACTAACATGATTAGATTATGGTGGTCGTAGTAGGTGTTATGATGGATTTTCCACAGGTGTCATTGGTGGTACCTCTACAGGCTTTTTAGATGATGCTGAAAAGTTACCTAGGTTTCACTTCCATAAAGAAGGTTAGAGATGAAAACCAAAGTGCATTTTGATGTCCTTTCTTATAGGCAACAAGGAATGAAGACACTCAACAGAAGCTTTCCAAGGGAGGTACTAACATCCTTTAGCCTCTGCTGAACCTCCCTATCCATGCCTGCTCTTAGAGACACATAGCAACCAGCAGTGGATAACTGTCACCTGGGTCTGCCCTTGAAATCTGAATCATAGAGGATTGTTATGAAAGCTATAATAATAATAATAATCATCATCATCATAATAATAAAGCCAATTTGTCAAATAGGTTGGCCCACTGGACATAGTGTCTTTTTAGGGGTGACCTAGGAGCAATGTCTGGTTAAGTGACTTAATCAAGGTTACACAGTAGGCAAAAATCATCTTTTGGTGAAGCATCTTGTAAGTTCCAAACCCATCAGATTACGTGGTAGATTTGTTTCTAACTGTATAACTGTACACAACAGGCAAACAAGGGCTCTGAGAATCAAACCATGTACCATGGTAATTACAGCTCACAGCCTTAAACCTCTGCCACAACTTCCCGACAATCCTTTGAAAAAATTAAAATAGCATGATGATCTTGGGGTGAAGGTGGGTGGGGGCTCAGTAAAAATCTTCAGTAAAGCTCCTGCTGTTGCAAAAGCACCTTGTGCTGCTTAGGGACCACTGTTGTTGCATTCAGGACTGATATCGTGACTGGTACACTGGAGTACAATGAAAACTGCCTTAGAAACTTAGATCAATGAATGCAGGAATAAAGGATGCAAGAGCTCTATATTTATTCTCCCTTCTGTCTCTGGGGCAAAGCAACATTTGTTCTGTAATCGCTGACAGTGCTGAAGGCAACAAAGAGCACAGATGCCTCATTACAATCATTCCATGAGTTAAGATCTTATGTTTTCAGATCTATATATCACATAATTCATGAGATACTGGCCACGTGATGTTTTCAGATCTATATATTGCATATTTCATGAGATACCAGCCATAAGTCAAACTTTTAGCTCCTATTTTTGGATGATTTACAAATATCTTTTATAAAAGATGCACACTGCTTACATATGACCAGAGGCTCCTTACTACTCTAACTGGCAGGATGTCTCTATCTTGAAAGAAAAATATGCTTTTTGTTGAGTATGCCTCAATATACTGCTTAGTCGGTTTAGTGTAAGGATTCCATACCTACTAAAGTTAACTTAGAGAGAAAACCTGAAATCTTTGTCACTCCCTTACATGGAAATCATTTGGTGAAGCATCTTGTAAATTTCAAGCATATCTGTAGTAGGCTTGTTTCTAACTGTGCACTGATGACCAGGAAATAATTAGTGACCTCATTCTGGAACACTGGACGAGAACCTGGAAATGAGCAAACAAATGTCTGCTCTCCAATCCTAGAGTGAATTTGTGTACTGCTGTTACTGCAGGTCTGACTCTAATGTACAACTTGAAACTACAGAAACAACATGAATGATATAATGCAGTGTGATTTTGCCTGGACACAGAAGTTGCCCAAAATAATAAAAGTCCACTTCATTGCACACAAGCCACTGGTGTTTAGCTATTAAACAAACACCCACTGATAGTTCCTGTAGTCATGAACAATAGTTTCTATCCCAGCCATCCCCTGTTGTCAGTCAGGGTGACTCACTTTTGCTGTCCAAGTGAAATAGAATGTGGTACTTAAAGAAAGCAGACAGGATCAGTTGATGTCCTGGATGGATGATAAATTTTTTAAGTCCTGGGAGATGAGTGGTGTATTAGAAAAATATGAATTTGAATAAAAAAATGTCAGAGGTTTTTGCCTATGGTATATAATGGGGGTCAGCAAGAAAGTCAGTGATGGATACCTGGCAGACAACAATGAAGATGAAATGCCACAACAAACTGCCCACCTTTTATGTTGATATAAACATGGGGGAACATGGTTTAAAGGTAAGAGTATGTAGATGTGAATCCCTTTGTAAGAGGCATGTCTCTCAGATGTCAATGATTTTCGGGAATTTCACTGATTTTGCCACAGAATTTTGCGCCACTCCTCATAAAAATCATATGATCTTGTAACAAAGCAGTAAGGTTTACAGTCTTTAAACAATACTAAATAATACTGTTACAAACTTTTTCTTTTTCAAAAATCATCTTATTTTATTTTTAAGTGAATAGTATCAATATTTAAATGTTAATAAAAGGCTGAGTGCTATAGTAAGGGGATGGGACAAGCTTCTTTTAGAAAACATTTCTTGTTAACTATTTTGTTGTGGGTTAAGGTACATAAAGATTATATCTTTGTCATGTTTTAACCACACCTCTAGGTTGTTCCCACCAGTTGTGAGGCTGCATTATAAGGTATCGCAAGGAAGGGCACTGCCATAATACCTCAAACATCACAAAGAGCTCTTAGACATATATTGTATTATAAACCAACAATGGAGATCTCCTGTAGGTGGATTACTTGGGCTGTACAACTTAGATCTTTGGGTGTTACTTAAATAGGATTATGGAAATGTCTTATGTTTATATTCTTTATACAATATGAAGGGAACGGTAATTCACATTGCTATCTGACACGTACCATCTTACCACACAACATAAGCCGTGAATCTAATCCCACAAAGGTTATTTATCCGTATGCCTTAAGATCTGGCATACATCTCATACCTCTCTAGCTAGATGCATCAGAAAATTTTGGTCAAAAGCACAAGACCTTTGCTCTGTTACTTTAGAACAGTCGACATATAACAAGAAGGACAGAATCCAAGTGTTGCGAGGAAAAAAAACGATAAGTATAAAGTTACTGTGCTATCTTCTCAAGCAACTGAATGAGGAAACACAGTAAATGACGGCCACAGCCAGACGTTTATTGAAACAACCAGAATTAAAACATACATATGTCAAGAGTTAAGCGCTTTCACCTATCAGTTATAGGCTTCTTCAGAACT
Source organism: Protopterus annectens (assembly GCF_019279795.1). Lineage (NCBI taxonomy): Eukaryota > Metazoa > Chordata > Ceratodontiformes > Protopteridae > Protopterus > Protopterus annectens. The sequence continues at coordinate 1,026,955,169 of NC_056748.1, read as the reverse complement.
CATTCATTTTGGTATTACGCCATTTTAAATAACCTTTTTGGCGCGAAACTAGACAAACATTTCATTTGTACTTAAAGTGGTACTGTGCTAATTTATTAATAAATCAACAATTAAATTTAATCATTAAAACCAAAAATCAAATAAATGTAATAATAAAAATATAGTAAACACACTCAGCATAACCTCATCCATACTTATACTGTAACACTTTGTAACAACAAAGGTTCTAAATAGACGAAATACGCAACATTTAATTTTGGAAACATTTCATATACTGTAAAAATCACTGACGGTTGCAAAATTCCAAAAATATAATCGGAAAAAAATTGCTATACTATATAAATATATGAATTAATGAATTAAATATATATTAGATATAATATACTAAATATATTAAATATAAATGTAAATGTATTTTAGGGAAATAATGTGCAAAATTGTGTGTAAATAATCAACTCCAGTTGTACACTTGTTGATATAAGTATGTAATATACAATAAATATTTTCATGAAAATGCATAATAGATATATGTATAAATTAATTGATTAATATCACAAATAAATAATTAATAAATAAATAAATAACATTAACTAAGAAATAATGTGGTTATATATAATACAAAAAAGTTAGCCTTCACTGTTAAAAATTAATGTTCGTAATAAAATATTAAAATTTTATAAAAATTGATTATGTGAGGAAAACTACCTATGTCACATTATCTAGTCAACAAGGGTTTTATGGCAATGGTGTCATTCAGTCCTGGTGATGTAGCAGCATCAGTATATAGCTGCCACCATATCTCTTTATAGCTTAATACATCTTTAATATTACCCCCCTTGGGATCAGGTTTAATGTGTTCTAAAATACCAAATTTAAAACTATGTTGGTCACCATTACTTTTTACATGTCTGTACAAAGCATTATTTATATCTTTCTTTCTGATACAGTATGAGTGGTCGTAGATTCTTCTTTTGAAAGCCCTCTCAGTTTTGCCCACATAGTATGCTGGACAAACAACACATTTAGCAATATAAACTACATAAGCTGTGTTGCAGTTGCCCTTGGCCCTTGTTACAAACACATGTAACATTCGCCTTTTGTGTTCAGTGGACTACCATCGATTTGGTAACTCATTGGAACTGGGTTTTTCCCAAAGGCGATGACAATAGATTTTTTGGCATTGAGCTTAAGGTCATGGTTCTGACACCAGTCATTGGTCTCAGTGAGGCCATTCTGTAGGATGTCAACATCACTTGGGGAGTTAGTAACAGCTCCAAATTGTTTGTGAACTTTGTCAGCCAGAGTCCCTTCATGTTGGCTTGGACTTCAGAGAAGTAGATACCAAACAGGAGAGTACTCAGGACCGAACCCTGTGGGACTCCGCTCGTGACTAATCGGCAGACTGACTTGGAGTCAGCTACTTTCACACTTAATTGTTCATTAATATGCTGAGGTCCCTAATAACAGTATTCACTTTGAGAAAGGGTATCTTTTATGTGGTAAGTGCATACCTCTCAACTGTACAGTTTTTTGCAGAATGTCCAGATTTATGCCACATATTTTTGGTCCATTTTCCATAAAATTGTGGTTTTCTGGCAAATTAGTGGCAACTGATTAAAGACTGAAGTCAGAAAACAAAGACAGACATTTGAGTTTCAGACTTCATACTCTTCAGAAAAATGCTACCCTTCAGAAAATGCATGCTAATGTAAAACCTGTTATTCTATCAACTTTCTAAGTTTGTAAGAGAAATATTTAAAAAACTGACCCTATTTCTGGGACTTTGTTCCACTTTTACTCATGGCTTTGTCCAGATTTCTTGCTCTAAGAGGTTGAGAGGTATGGGTAGGTGCAGGTGTGTTTGTGTTTTTAAAGAATACCGAATTGTACTTTGTAGCATTGAACTTGAGTCATGGTTGTGACTCAACATACTAGTATGATTTAGACTCATTTGCAGTATATAAGTATCCACTGGAGAGTTAATGACAGCATCAAGTTTGCCTTCAGCAGCAAAGCTTGTTAGCCATAGACCCTTGATGCCAACTTGAACATTAGATAAATATATTATGAAGAGGAATTGAGCCAATATGGAGCACTCTGGGATGACATTAGTGATAAATGTTTTAAAGGAAACTGTGCCACCCACCTTCACTGTGTGTATGTTCTGTCAACGAGGCAATTTGCTATGCAGTAGATTACATAGTAGTTACTATTCAGCGAGTCAGCTTTTCAATAACGCCAGAGTGTGGAATAGTATCAGAAGCTTTGGCTAGATCCAGTGAAGCAGTGTGCACTGACTGACCATTTTCCAGTTCTTCAGCCACGGTATTAAAGAAGGCCACCAGCTTCAACAGATAGAACATAGCCTTTACAAATCCTGATATATTTGGGTCGAGAGGCTGCAGACTACAGATCTTGTTATTTATGAGTTCCACTGTAATACACTCTGTGACTTTAAAAATAATACTGATAAAACTAATTGGTATAGTATTAATAATGTTAAGGAAGTCCTGCTGGTTGCATATGTTTTCCAGTTAATGAGTGACTGGTTATTGTCACCCAGGATGCTTGTATTATGTTCAACAGGTAGGGACTCAACTGGTTAAGGTAGGTGTCATGATTAGTGGGAGACACAGAATGGATTCTATAGCTAGCAATAAGGTTACAATGAAGTTGTTTAGTAATATTAGGATATCCAGGTGTTCAGTCATGCAGAATTTACTATGAGGTAATCGGAGTGCGAATTAATATGATATGCCTTCAACATCACCACATGGACTGAATGAATATAAGAGGCTAATTCTGGGGGCGGGGGGAGTGTGTGTATGTGTGTATGTGTGTATGTGTGTGTGTGTGTGTGTGTGTGTGTGTGTGTGTGTGTGTGTGTGTGTGCATGTGTGCGTGCATGTCGGGAGTGTTCTAATTACGTCACATTGGTACACAAGTTCATGTCATGAAAACGTGAAAGGGCCATTCTGAATAGGATAGACAAAGGAGTTAGGGGGGGGCATAGGCACTGTTTGTAGAGACTAACTACTTATTCCCTAGATCTCTAAAGGCATTTCTTCACAGAGAGGGTTGTGAAACCACGAAACAGACTACCAGCATAGATTCTGGCTAGGAAATACTTAGAAGTATTCAAGAGAACATAGGACTAGTAGAAAAAGGGTAAGGATTAAAAGCAGGGATGGAGGAGAGGTGGAACTCTTAAATGCATCCAAAAGGGTAGCCAAAATAGGCTTATTCTCACATTCTGCTGTTAAGCAAATGTAAAGTAGCATAATGGCCTATCCTGGTAAAAATAATGGAGGTTGCAGGAGTGCAGAGAGATTTAGTGCTGAAAAAGATCATTGTACTATAAGCCCAAGACTTAAATTGCAACAGTATCTAGAGATGCGACACAGAAAATGACCATATTGCAAGGTTCCCTCCACCTAAAGGGTTATTTTCTGTTTCTTGTGGAATAGATAGATAGATAGATAGATATATAGATAGATAGATAGATAGATAGATAGATAGATAGATAGATAGATAGATACATAGATAGATAGGCAGGCAGACGGTTAAAACATATGACAAAAGGAGATGAAAACAGAAAGATGGGCATTCTTCAGATTTTTGAAAGATTACATTTTGGTGCCAGGTGATGTGAAGGGACATCAGAAGTTGAGATGACAGAGTTTGAGAGGTTTATGGGAAGGCTGGTATAATAAGGAGGTAGAATGTAATAACAAAGTGTGGTAGAATTGGGGGTAGATGGGAACAGAACTGAGACAAGTGGCCAAGTACTTGGTGATGGAGATTTGCAGAAACTGAGATAAATTGTCAAGAACTAACAAAACCCTAAACAGAAAAGCAGCTGGGGAGCTAGAGGGATAAGGTAATTTGATTGTTAGAGAAAATAAAAATGTTCAGTTATTGTGACTATTAAAGCTACATGTTATTAGATACATTCCAGTCGTACATTAGGATGATGTAGGTCACCTTGATGATGTACCCCGGTCAATGCAATTTGAGTCTTGGGCCTATATTGCAAGGCTGTTTTTGTAGTAGAGGATGTACACACTAAAGGATATTTGTGGAAACAATAGATGCAAAGAAAGGGGTGAAGGGAAGGAGTAGTGTGAGAGGAGAAAGGTCCTTATTTCAGGGGTGCACTGTGGAGTTTAGTATCCAACAGCAGATGGCTGCTGGGAGTGATACACAGACAACTGTTGAATAAAATGATGAAGAACTGCTGGAAGAAAGCGGAAACAGATAATGTGCACTACAGAGAAACAGATGGTGTGGAAGGTAAGTGGTTTGTTTTGAACAAATGAAAGGAATGAATTTATGGAGGAATAGGTGGCCAAGTTTCAAAAGTGGGACAAGGGGCTCACAGAAAAGAAACAATTTTCAAGGGTATCATTAAAAAGACAGGGGAAGTTGAAGCAGTTTAGTAAACTGTAGACAGAGTGGGGTTCAGAAGAGAGGAGAAAGTGAAGATATGTGCAATTTAGGGAGAAAGGGATGTGCTGAAGGAATTGTTGGAAAAGGAAAGCTAGAGGCAGAGTGGTGGATGAAAGGAGAGGTTATGCCAGATGATATTAGATAGGGATTAGCAAAAATGTGATAATGTAAAAAAGAAAAAAGCGGGAGCTATGTGTAGACTGAAGGCAAAATGGTAACAAGAGGAAGTGTGTCAGCTGGTAGGAGATGACTGCAGGAGGTTTGAGATATATTAGACCAATTCTGTATCAGCAGATTTGAATCCTACATGCATTATTTATGAGAGTATAGCCAGACAGACTAAGTGTACTTAAGCTAGTGTGTATTTCTTCTTAGCATCTAAAGGAAACATTGCAGTGCATAGAGCCATGAACAGCTAGAGTTCTCTAAGCTAATTCCTGCAACATGCATCTGTAAACATTCTCCAGAATAAGAATGATACTCTATACATTGCCTTTTTATGGTTTTAGGGGATAGTAGCTGCAAATAATGTGTGCATTTCTCAGACAGGTAAAATCATTGATGACATTTTTTCTCCATCATGCCTACCAACCACTACAGGCTGTAACAATTTTAGCAGGCAGCTTGCTATAGTTACATTTTTTATTTTGCTCTTTTGAGTTGAGGGCACCATTGTGGAGATCTGCACAGCTGCACATCTGCACAGGGCACAAGAGGGAAGCAGGTTTTTGCTTCTTCATTCCTTTCCCTCTTGCTGGCTCCTTAAGCTCCCAGTTTGCTGAACACACCTGGGTCATCTAGATGACATTTAGGGTTTCATCCCTCCGTTCCATTAAGCTGGAATAGTCCATGTGGGTGTTAATGACCTGAGATGTACTTTCCCACACTATATAAAGAGAGAAACTATGGAGCTGTCGGAATATGTATCCCAGGCTGGTATGACCCTAGCACTGAGCAGCATTTTACTTTCTCCAAGGATGATGGAACAATATGAACAAAAGATGACTGACTTTAATAACTGGCTTAGTTTCTGGTGTTATTCTAAGGGGGTGCAATAGTTTCAGCATGGAAGGAGATGGTCAATAGACCATGCTGCTTTGCCAGAGATGGTCTGCACCTCTTCCCTCTAGGCTTTTGAATATTACCTAAAACATTGGCCTCCCCAATAGTGCCTTTTTTAGGCAATGCCAAACTGAAAGTACTTCTGACATAGCAAATCAAAACCAAGAAAATCTAAAGGTGTTACTGCTCAATACTAGTAGTCAAAACAAAAAACTCCACTCTGTAGAAGCTCTCTTCACCCTAGAGAATGCTGACATCTGTTTAGTCATTGAGACATGGTTCAAAGACGAGGACAGCACACTGATAGTGCAAGGTTATAATGCCTTCCATACTTTTAGATCAGCTACTTCACAGACAGGGGATAAAGGTGGAGGTGTCTCAATTTACATCAAAAATAAATATACCTCAAGGCTGGTCAAAAAGGACAATGACACTTGAGCTTCTCCATGTTCATATCACCACAGGCAAAATCACATACCACTTCCTTGCCAACTATAGGTCCCCCGTCTATGACCAGAAAACCCATACCGTCTATTTAAACTTATTGGAAGCACTCACCACCCAACCCAATACCATTTCATGGGTGACATTTATTACCCCACTATTAACTAATCATATATGATATCAAATGTACAGGCACAGAGATTCCTGGATTTTGTAAATACAAACTCCCACGACTAGATAGTCAATACACCAACAAGGGGTACAACCATATTGGATCTGGTCCTCACTAATATGGGAGAGTGCTGCATACCACTTAGTGTAATGTCTTATCCGGTAAAGTCAGACCACAAAATGGCCTCCTTTGAAGTAAAAATATAACCTGGGACCCCAGCTACCCAACTTCCTACTATTAAGTGATAACCTGGCAAAGTTTCAAGTCCCCATAAACCCTGGGAACACTGCTGCCGACAATAAACTGTTCACAGAAGCCCTATACAAGCATGTTAATAGCTGCATACAGGCAGCTGTACCCACTGGGAAGAGGTACAGAACTAACTTAAAAAAACAAGCCACCCTGGTGGAATCACAACATGACTAGGCTGCATAAAAGAAAGAAGAAGATCATGACAAAATTAAGATGTGCAGCACCCAGCAAGATAAAAGCACTCTCATCGAACTAAACAAACAACTTAGAGGACAAATAAAGTCTACCAAAGACAAACTTGAGGTAAATTTGGCCTTCTAGGCCAAAGACAACCACAAGGCATTCTTTAGCTACTGTATGGCCGCAAACTCAAAGGCAATACACCATTGTTTGTAGAGCTTATTGTAAATGGAGCCACCTATACTGAGCCAGAAGATATAGCAAACCTACTGGCCAACAAATTCAGCTCTAACGTTACCCCTCTCTCCCCATCAACCTTCCCTCAAGAAATACCATAAAATATAACCCCCCTGCTATCACTAAGGAACAGGTCTTTAATGCTCTCTCTAAGGCCAAGAACACTGCATCAATGGGCACCGACAATATCCCAGTATACCTTCTAAGTTGCATGAAATATGATCTATCAGGCACTCTGGAATTGCTATTTAACTGTAGCTTTCAAACAGGCTTTGTACCTCATGAATGGAGAACAGTAACAGTCATCCCTTGGCACAAAGGTGAGCTATCTACAGACCCTGGAAACTACAGACCCATATATCTCACTAGTCTCATATAAAATGCCATGGAAAGATTTATCATGGAAATGATCATTAATGACATAGGAAACCTCCAGACACTGGACCCAACACAATTTGGTTTCATCAAGGGCAGGTCATGCCTTCTCAACCCGGTGGACTTCTTTGAGAAGGTCATCAAAGCAATGGATGAAGGCAAAATGGTTCACACTGCCTGCCTTAACCTGTCCAAGGCATTTGACACAATCCCTCACTCAGGCATTGTTGACAAGCGTAAAAGAGCTTAGGTACAAACCCTTATGTCACCCGGTGGATAGCCAGGTGGCTCACAGACAGGAACAGGAAGTTAGAACTGGGAAGTCCACCTCTACAAACAGGCCAGTCAAATGTCCTGGAACTGCTCCTTTTTGCCATTTACTTCTCTAAAGTCAAGGCCAATGTCAATGGCCTCTGGCTGACTAAATTTGCAGATGATTGCAAATTAGGAGCTGTCACTGAATTGTCCCAGGAAGGGTTGACACAGACAAACAACTTGTACCATATCCATGGACTAGAACCAAATGCCAAGAAATGCATAATAGTATCCTTTGGGAAGTCATCCATCCCTGGTATTACCATAATGAATGTAAATCCAAAAAAGATCCAACACAAGGGGAAGATGAAAATTAATAAAATTTATTGTGGCAAACACAATAAACACAAAAGCAAACCAGTTTTGGCTAAAAATATAGCCTTCTTCAGTGCATCAAAGTTATCAAACAGACATACATTTCCACATATTTTATATACCCCAAATCATGGAGACTTAATTAGAAACAACCAATAATTGGTTCCAACCAAAATTAACTTAACTCATTCAGGCCAGGTTTAAATAGAGCTCCTAGCCTAATAATCCAAGATGACTCCTTGTGGTTTAGTATGGAATGCCATTCAGCTTTACATGACCTATTTCTTTGAATTTTATCTATAACAATGAAAGTGAATTTTGCAGTTTTGTGTATTAGAGTGTGTTTATAAAGGACATTGGAAATCCTTTTGTTTCTTATGTCACTTAAATGTTCACTGATTCCATGTCTGAGGGGTCTGGACGTTTGTCCAACATAAAAAGAGGAGCAGAAGCAAGTAGCCAAATAAACAATCCAATCACTGCTGCAGTTTCCAAAACATCTTATATCATAAACTTTTGGTGTGTTGCTGCTAGTGAATTTCTTAGTTTGAGATACATGTGCACATGCACTGCAATGTCCACAAGCAACACATCCTAATGATACATCACCAGATAAAGTTCTCTGTTGACTGGTAGATGCAGTGTAATATTTATAATGTCATACTATAGTGACAAAACATCTCTACTTGTTGTTGTCCCAGTAGTCAGGGACTTAAGCCTTTGACTACCATGTGTCTACAGTGGTGAGGAAATCATTCTATGCTGTGCAACTTATAAACAAAGGTATGTCATCTAGGTCCAAGGAAGTCATTGTTCCGCTGTATTCAGCATTCATCAGACTTGTCACAGAGTACAGTGTCCCCTTTGGTATATACCTAACCAGTTATATCCAACAACTGGAACGTCCAGAGAGGCTCCTCACTAAAAGAATACAGGGCGTAAGTAACATGTCTTCTGCAGACCACCTCAAGGCCTTATCCCTGTATTCTGTATCCTACAGGCTATTCTGTGGAGATCTATGCTTGGCATACAAGGCACTGTCAGACCCCACTCTGATGGAGCCCTTGCATATCCACAAAACAAACAGCACCAGAATTACCCATTCTAAAGACTTACACTTTGCCTGTGGTACAAATAGGAACTGCTGGAAAGACAAATATCTATCCCAGAGACTACCCTTCTCTGGAACAGGTTCCCCATCCATGTGAAGCAGAGTTCCTCCCTAGCCTAATTCAAGTGCAACTTGGACCATTGGATGGGGAACAGGAAATTCATCCCTGATTTGGCACCTATATCTCTAATGGACAGAGGCGGTCTGTAAATGGTTCATCCCCCAGGCCCATGCTTACACTTATCAAGGGTACCAGAACTTGTCAGAGATTTGGGATACATGACTAGGCTTAAGAAGACCCTTGTGGTCGTTAGCCTAGTAAACACCTATGAACCTATTTAGGGGCAATATTTGGACATAATGTGTGCATTGTTAAATATTTCATGGGTGCCAAGACACTATTATGAGGTCAGAGTACAAAACAGAAACTGCTAGCTACATCACTACTGATTTCTATCTATAGTGGACATACACAAAGGCATGGGAAAGAGATGACCAGTGCTGGAGATGTGGGGAACAAAAGGCTGAAGTGCTGCATGCATACTGGGAGTGCAGTTGGACAGAGAGATGTGGAAACAGGTGCTTGGTAGAAGGATGGAACAGATTCTCTGTCAAGCAGGGAGAAAAATAGTTATAGGCTGTTCTTATCTGGATTGAGAAGTGCAGGGTCAAGTTTAAGTAGGGTTACCAGCTGTCCGTTTTTTGACCGGACTGTCCGTTTTTCTGACAAATTGTCCGGTTACCAATTTCATTCAAAACCGGACACGTGAAGTCTGGGTTTTGCACCACTGCCAAAATTTGTTTGTCCCTTATGTGTCCACTACTTCCTAAAGCTAATTCCACTCTACCTACAAAGTACGCCTCTAACTCTACCCACTCTTTTCACATACATTAACTTTGACTGGTGCCTGTTGCTGGTATACCAGTCAACTCAATTGGACTTTCTGGGTAAATAAATACTTAATAAATAAAAATCTCCCGAGTCCTACTCAAAAAAGAAACTGCCATACAGTACAGCAAGGAAACAATGCTTTCTCACAGACTTTCCCAGTCAGAAAATGAGGTCAGGGTTCACCCTAAGTAACTATGCTAAACGAGGGCAAAAATAAATGTGCACCATTTAGTATCCCATCTAAAACTGCTGATCTCACCAGAACGATTAGTTTAAACATTTTAGAAAATTTGGACTGTGAGACAATCATCTCGACATCAGAATAACTTACTGTTTACAGCATAAATAAACTACATGTCCCAACATCCCTTTGAACATACAAGTGTGCCAAATTTTGCATTCGGAGGCAAACAATCTATATATTATTTTCATGTGGAACTGGGAAAAGCTGGAAGGGAAGTGAAGACTTTAATATTTACCGTCATTTTACTAACTGCACGTTCCTGTTTAATTGCGATGTCAATGACTGAGTTGTAACACGCTTGCATAGATTTTGGTTTCCTGACTCGCCGGTTTCCACCATTTTCTTTCTCTATCAGTAGTCCCAAAACTCATTATAGAATTTTACTTATTTTGCTCACAATAAGGCAGTTATATAACTAATTCAAATATGGACGATGAATGACAGCCCCAAATTCTAAGTAATTAACACCATTGATTGAGACAGTTTTAGCTTCTTTGTGAAAGATAAGTTTTGGCCTGTTGCTATTTGAGCTGAGGAGAAAGTGAGATTTAAAAGATGCCTTTGGAAAATTGTATTTAGGCGTTAAAGTCTCCTTGCAGCTACATTGTTAAACTGATCCGCGAATGTAACAATGCTTTTGGTTTAAATGGTTTCCTTATTGTTACAAGTGTTGAGCTTTGTAAAACTTGGTTCTCCTGTTGGGAAATACTGATGGGGTTATTGTGATACCTGGTAAGCATGTGGTATAGCATGCAGAGTAATTAACATGTGTATTCTTTAAACTTGTGTCATGTATGGTCAGTCCATACGTGTTACCAACACTGGCAGTGCATTCATTAATCATAGTTATTGCAGCATCTCTTGCACATTTGTTGTTACAGTTGGTCAATGGTAGGGTCCATTTTATGATTCTGAATTGGAGAGATTGTAATTGGTGTGAGTGGGTTTAGGCATTTTCTGTTTTTATATCTAAATTGGTTGTACCCATTTGTTTCAGAATGTGGGTATTTGGAAAATTGTTCAACTCCTTATTTGTTATAGAGTTTATTAATGATTGTGATACTACTACTTCACAAGTATTCTGTGTTATAGGGTTGCCACCCCTCTGTTTTTTTTTTCCGGACTATCTGGAAATCAAACTGATTCTCTGGTAGTCTGGAAAACACTGTACAAACAACTCTGGTATTCTGTTTCAAAAAGGAAACAGACTATCGGAGTTTGTAAATCAGCTGCATTACTATGCTTTTTTACAGAAAAGCATAGTAAATCAGCTGAAAGCATGCAGCAGGAACGGAAAAAGAGGATGTTCCCCACCGGGTAATGTTGTTGTGACGTCACAAAATGGGTGGGATGTGGGCGGGATAGGGGGTGGGATGGGCAGGGCTACTGGTGATGTGAGGGGTGTGGTTTTACTCCAGTTTTAGCCGTGATGAAAGGTGGCAACCCTAAGTTTAAGAGAAGAATGAGAGGCAGAGTTACTTACCATGAGCAGGGCAGCTGAAGAGCTTAATAGATAGGAACTGAAAGGAGTAAGAATTGACAGGGTGGAGGCAGAGGAGGGAAATATGACAATAATAAGAAATTTAACAGCTGAGAGGATGGAGAAAGATAGCAAATAACTAGAACTAGGTACAGAAACATTCTAAGACTGGGGAAGATGAGGAGGTGTGAAGTGCCTGCAGCTACTTGGAAAGAAGGGAGGGAAAAAAGATGGAATGGTGGAAATCAGAAGGTGAGCAAAAAGTATTATCAAGCTGTAAACACTGGGGCTGGGAGAGTGGTACAGATCTGAGTAGAAAAAGTGGGAATGTAGTAGTATTTGTAGTCAAACAAAAGAGGTATATGGCAGGGAATAATGGAATGGGTAAAAGGGGGCTTATGGCAAAAACAATGTAGCCAACATCAGCATAAAGGGATAAAGCCCATTTGACACAGGTTCAGTTAAGTGTTCAGGCATCTGAGATACTGACATGAGAACAATGGACTTAACCATCATGCTAGGGAGGGCATGCACTGAAGCATACAGTACCTTATGGCTGATGGCTAGCAGATACTGGGGACATGCTGGGGAATGTTGTCCTACTGATGATAGTTGGATTGGTTTAGTCACCACAGAAGCAGGATGGCACACCAGCACACTCCATTCAACATCCAGTCCTGGATGTTATGACTGCAAGAATGATATTGAAAGTTAGGACAAAATGAAACATCCCTTGGCAGCAACACAATGCTCCCCTAGATCCCTCAATCTCCATACTGGCTCAAGCATGAATTAGAATTAGTGTGAGGGAAGAGAGAGAGTCCAGCAGATCTAGTGGATAATGAGATGACCTGAGGGTAGATGGTGGTCAGCTGTAAAGAGTCAAAAACAGAAAGAAAGAATGAATGAATGCAGGGATGATGGGGTGACCAACAGTCACCAGTAGAAAATGGGGTTTAATTCTGAAGAGGTGCAAAAAAGAACAAAGATCAAATGATATCTTGTAGATATGTATGTGCCATTGTATTTTCTAGTTTATCTGATGTGCAAGATGGCCTGAGTCCTAAATATTATGAAAAATGTTAGAAAAATGACAGATTAAAAAAAAAACAGGAATGTACAAGAAAGTCAGCCTTGATGACCATAAACTAAACTTTTAAGGTTGTACCTACCCAATGCTGTTGAGTTATATATTGGCTCCACGAACAGCCTTCACCTTCCACAGAGTTTACTAGGTGAGTAGGGTGCAGAATTAGATTGCCAGACCTTCCTCCTGCATCTCTCACATGGACACACACACACATACACACACACACACACACAGACACACACACACACACACACACACAAACCTATGGACAGTTTAGGGTCACCAATTCTCCTACTGGGCAGTGAAGATGGAGCAGCTGAGCAAGCTAGACATGCTGGAGATGAGTGCCTGAGATGGGTGATAAGATGCACATTGTGGGACAGACAAAGAAACGGACATCAAAACAGAAGACCAAGTAGCTCCAGTTACAGGGAAGGTCAAACAGAACAGATTATCGTGGTTTAGGCACATGTGCAGGAAAACAGAAGTTAATTTGGTGAAAAAAGATTTGGAACAGACAAAAAGAAAGCAAGAGTCCTTGAGGGCATAACAGATGGATAGATTGTGTGATAGAAGCCCAGTGATGGTCAAACATGACTGTCAAGGAAGGTAAGAGAGTGGCATTGCATCATGAGAGATGGCATTCACATGGAAACCCAACCCTATGTAGAAAATTGGGAAAAAGGGGTTGATGATGATGATCATTAGAATAAGTGGCACGCACTGTACAAATGACTAGAACCTGACAAATTCAGTGCAAAGAATGCTTAACACCTATGAACAGGTGTAAAAAGTATTTATTGATGAAAACTATGACCATATAGGTAAAAACAAATTAGTTTAAGCACTTTTGTCTCACTTAGGAGACTTCTTCAGAAACCATTTACAAATAGCTTAATTTCATTTTATAGTATACACAATTAAATTGTCCTATTATTTAAAGATACATTGTTCTAAATATATATATAAGCAGAAACTAATTCCCTTTCTAAGCTTAAAAAATGTTTTTCTTTCCTATTTGATGTAAAGATGAAAAACGATATTAAACTGTAAATAAATAATAGTATAATCTAAGTAATAGTGTCAAAAATATTTAAGATGGATTGTTAACCCATGTTAAGGTCCCAGACCACACATACATCCTTTGAAAATAAAAAATGAAAATACCTGTCTAAAAAAAAATAATGTGAAAGAAATCAATCAAATGTGCCTTCAAAGTTTAGCTGCTCTATACTTTAAAACTGGCTAAAGTTATATGATTTCATTCAGCCCGGGGGCTCTTTCTGTATTAAGTCTCAATTGCCAGAACAATTCTACATATTCAATCAATTGCTCCCATTTGCCTCCCCAGAGACGTGGGAAAGAGCTGCTTTTTTTTTGACAATAGACGTAGTGTATGATTTTAATTTCATCCCTAAAGAAGAAGGGATGAATATGTTTCTAGACATGTTAATAGAATGTGAATTTTTAGATGGTGAAACCATTAGACTGTTACTAGAATTTGTTAGGACAGTTTTAGAAAATAATTTTTTATTCTTTGAGGAAGAAATATACCAACAGGTTAAAGGTGTGGTGATGGGCATAGCTTGTGCACCCATTTATGCCAATATGGTGCTTTAGCTCCTGAAAAAAGTAAGATTTTACATTAGAATTCTTCAAATACATGAATTTATAGAATTGTTTGCATAAATTGTTTTTTTATTTACTTTTAATTTAGACTCAAGTAATTATTTGGACACCCAGGTTGAGAAAACTGAAGCCAACTTTAGAACACAGATATATAGGAAACCAACGTTTAGCAATTCTTACCTGCATTTTAATAGTTCCCATCCATATTCACTTAAATGCAGTCTAGTCAAAGGGCAATGTATAAGGAAGGTGAGAGTTACTTCTAAGGTACAGGATTTAGAAGTGGAAATGAACATCCTAAGAGAGATGTTCAAAGACAGAGGTTATCCAGATAAAATGGTCCTTTAAATTATTAGAGAGGTGATTCATGAGAGAGAGATAATAGATATGAACCATTATTAGGTAAAAACAAGGACAAAATAAAGAAAGTTGATAGAAAGGAAAGGAGTTATGATATAGCTTATAAGGTTACATACAATGAAACGTCCAAAAAAATATAAAAAGTTATAAAAAACAACTGGAAGTTTTTAGAGGGAAACAATGAGTGTGTAGAAGTCATTGATAGGGAATCAATATTTATTAACAAAACGTTGGAGAATTTTAAACAAATATTAGAAAAAAATGGACAGAAGACCCTAAAAAATTATGGGACCACAAACTGTGGTTTATGTAAACAACGTTCTTTTACAGGTAAGGACAGATTTGTTATTTTGAACAATGGACTAGGTTCCAATGTGTTTTTTAAGCCTGATAACTGTGGAACTGTAGGGCTTATATACTTGGCCAGCTGTGCAGGATATGAAGGATTTTATGTAGGAAAGACTGAGAGGTTGCTGAGAAAACAGATATATGAACATATATATGACATTAAGAGAAGACATTTTAATAATTCATTGTTCAAACATACTAGCAGATGTGTTGATTTTGCAAAGTTCTTGTTCAGTATTATTGATATTGTGGAGAAAAGCCCTAGGGGAGGTGAAGGGGAGCAATTGACTGAATATAGAGAACTGCTCTGCCAGTTGAGACTTAATGCAGGCTGAATGAAACCATATCACTACAGCCAGTTTTAAAGAATGGGGCAGCTAAACTGTGAAGGCACATTTGATTGGTTTCTTTTATATTATTCTTTTTTTAGACAGGCATTTCCTTTTTTAGACAGGTATTTTCATTTTTTATTTTCAAAGAATGAATGGGTGGTCTATGACCTTAATATAGGTTAACAATCCATTTAAGATATGTTTTGTACTATTACTAGTATTATTTATTTACAGTTTTAGCAGAGTTTTTTATCTTTACATCAAATATAAAAGAAAAACATTTTTAAGTTTAGAATTTTTTTTTTTGTTTCTGTATCTTTAAATAATAGGACAATGTAATTGTGTATACTATAAAAGGAAATGGACCTATTTGTAACTGGTTTCTGAAGAAGTCTCCCGAGTGAGATGAAAGTGCTTAAACTGATTTGTTTTCATTTGTATGTCTGTAGTTTTCATCAATAAATACTTTTTATACCTGTTCATAGGTGCTAAGCAGTTTTTGCATTGAATTTGTCAGGTTCGTAGTGGATGATGATAAAGATGAATCTACCTATTGTATATCTTTGTGATGTGGAAAGGAAAACAGAAACAAAGAAAACCCATTCAAACATAGTATGGATATGCAGACTCCATAAAGAAGGCAGCCCCTCCAAAAAATAATTAACTTGCTTAGAGATGACAGTACTACTCACTGCACTACTGTGCCCCACTAGGGTTGCAGTGGTGGCTAGTGACTTCAAATTAAAGGGGGGCTGCAGGAGACAGCTAAATGGGTGGAGCCAATGGGAAGGGGTGTAACCAACCAGAAAGGGGTGGAGCTATGCTCAAAACCACAACAACTGGAACTTTAATTAAATACGCTGCCCTGGGTGCCAAACCATCATTATGAGAGTCCAATCACGACAAAATGAAGTGTAGAAGAAAAAAAATATTTCAATGCATTGGCTACATGACAACTTACTTAATATCTAGATGGAAACACAAAGGTTGCAAGGCATGAAAACATAAATTACTTTTTAAATACATTACTGGAATGCCAATGAAAATCAAGTATAAATAAAAACAAGCGGCACTCAACTCAAACCACTTCTCCTTGCACTGCAGTTCTAATTATAATTTATATTCAGCTTTATAAAATTACCAAGTAACATGCTGAAAGTAGCAATCTCTGTGATACCCCCACTTGTAAAAATGTTTCTTATCCAAAAAAGACCTGCTGCCTGATAACAACTATCTACTTGTTTCATGAGGAACACATGATCAAAGTAAAAAATGAACAGTGAACAAGAAACAAGCTCAAGATAAATTGCTTAAAGGATTACTGGACAAGTTATGGACCACGCATGATAGATTGGCATTCTGTTTAGTTTATGGGTAAAGCCAGCAAAGATGACTGCAAGTCTCCAACAAATATAACGAGCCTCTGAAAATACTGTAATCCTGTCCTTTATTACAAATACTGTCATATGCATTTCAATACCTAAGGCTTATACGTTATCAAGTTATGTAAATATTCTCTGCATGGCAACAACGAAAAGGCTTTCAATGTTGGTAATTCTTTAACAGTATGCTTATTAAAGCTTACTTTCATCTTACAATCGCCGACAAGCTTACCTGATGGTCATTAAAGCATTGCTGCTTTAACATAGAGCAACAGGGCACTGCGACAGCATGCATTTTTTGAATTATAAGAAGCATAAATCAACAGTATAAAAATATGACAGAAAACCAGAACATTCTGCAAAATCAAGGACAGATGAAAAGCCACGGTCTTACTTGGGGTCTACCTTGGATGGGGGAATACTCTGCCCAGTTACACTGCATAACTGTTCCTTGCCTTGCTTGGACACATCCAGAGCCACTACAATGGGGAGTGGGGAGCAACAAGTATATTTGAAATGTCTCTGGCTGACAGTGATGGCTCTGACACTCATACCTCTCAACCTCAGAGCAAGAAATCTGGACAAAGCCATACACAGAAGTGGGACACAGGCTCAAACATAAAGACAATTTTTAAATATTGCTCTTATAAACTTAGAAAGATAATAGAATAGTAGTAGGTCTTGCATTAGTATGAATTTTCTGAAGGGTGTGAAATCTGAAACTCAAATGTCTGCCATTTTCTAACGTCAATCTTTAAGGATTTGCTACTAATTTTCCAGAAAACCACAATTTTATGAAAAACAGACCAAAAATGTGATGCAAAAATATAAAATTGCCACACAATACAGCTGGGAACCTGTCAAAGAAGGGACACCTTTTTAATATTAGTACTGTTAACTTGGGCAGCTGACAAAATAAGAGCATCTACATGCATTTCTGAAATAAAAGTAATCTATAACTCTGATCATTACAGTTATTTATAATTGTAAACCTTCCACGTTTTCTTCCAAAATTGCCATTTTGCAGAGGGATTATTAGGGGAAGAGCAACATTTTGAGCCAAAATTGGGGACAGTTGAGAGGTTTGGATATTCCTAATTCTATAAAGCCATTTATTTGCACGTACCTCTCAACCTCTTAATGCAGGAAATTTAGACAAGGCCAAATATATTGGGGGAACATACAAACAGTACTAAAAATGCTCTTGTATAATCTTAAGACAGTTAACAGAATAACAGGTCTTGCTTTAGCATGCATTTTTCTGAAGGTTATTATGTCTGAAACTCAATGTCTGTCATTATTTAGTGACTTCATTCCTAAGTGATTTACCAGAAAACCACAAATTTTATGAGGAACAAACCAAAAATAAGAAGCAAAAATCTATTCATTCTGCAAACATCTGGACAGTTGAGAGGTATAGTTTAGCCGGGACTGTCTAAGTTTGCTGCCCTTCCCCCCCTCACAAAATCATGGTCGAATGGAGCGTCCCCCCTGCAGCCATTCCAATGTCCCATTCCTTGGTTATTTAACCCCATTTACCATAAACAATGTAATGACTGCAGTGGTGGTGCTGCGGTAGCATTGTCGCCTCACAGTAAGACGTTGTCCTGTTCGATCCTCAGCTAGAGCATCTTCTGTGTGGAGACATGCGTGAATGGGCGTATCTTCGTTGAAGGTTGTGCATCAGAGCCGGCAACTCAGCACGTAAAAATCTACTGCCAATCATTAGTGGACCAGGGTTCCGCTGTGGCGACCCCTAACCAGGAAAAGCCGAAAGACACAACAACCATAAACACTGTAATGTGTATACTGCTTTACTTCTGCGATGATTTGAATTTCATTTGAAAGTTTTATTTTGCATTTTACAGCGCAAACCCAAATAGATATCTGCTAAACAAAGCAATGCAGTCTCACAATGAAAATAGACTTAGCATTAAAACTTCTCTGCCCTTGAAATTCACATTCATTGAAACAGCATTGAAACCCACATTCAAAGAAAATACATTTTGCCAGTGGCAGATAAAGATGAACTTTGGGCTGTTTTCAAATCATAGGCCCCTTGAACATGAAACATACACATGCTCTTTGATACACATTTCTGATTGCATTAAATTATATTCCTTGTACAATACAGTACAGTTGTTAGACGGCATTTTAATTTTATTGTTTTGAACATTTTTCCAGTAAACAATGAAACAAAATGCATGCACCAATAATGACAAAACTGCCCAATTCAGAACATTTCCATCATAAAAGTCTACTCAAACTTCTACAGTCCACCAGTATCAGTAGATATGCACAATCTCTGAAGAAGTAAATGTCATCTAAATAATTCCACATTAAAGAATCTGTAACTAATGAAGAGGTTACTGCTAGCAAACATCTTTATATGTCATTGTTTCATCTACAAATAAAGTGCCTGTTGCCCTTGAGGAATACATTGCCTATGTTGCATTAAAAAATGATAAGCTAGTAATATTGCAATAGGGAATGGATGGCAAACTGATAACAGGTTCATAGTTACTAGGTATCATTGCCAAAGAGGACTGCAGCATCCATCCCCTTTACAACAGAGTACAGTATCAGCAATGCATCTACCTACTGTGGGAGTAGAACCCACAGCCTTCTGCATCAAAAGCAAGTACACTTCCTGTTGTGCTATTAACAATGCAAGCAGACTGAGCATAAGAAGCACTAAACTTTTGTTCCCCTGCAGCTCTCAGCTCCTTGTAAAACCTACTCAGCACTCAGCTGTATCTCTGAACTTTGCAGCACAAGAAATCTGGAAAAGGCCAAAATTTATTTGGGTGGGGAGCCCAAAAACCAGGAACACATTTTAAACATTGCTTGTATAATGTTGGAAAGTTGCTAGAATAAAATGTTGCTTTACCACCATACATTTTACTGCCATTTCTTGAACCCAGGGAACCCTGTGCAAAACAGTCAGAGCAACATACCACTATGCCAAATCAGCTGTTTTGTGAAAGAGAGGAAGACTGAAACTTAAATGGCTACCATTTAGTGAATTCAGTTCTCACCATAGCTGTCAACCTCTTAGCACAAAACACCTGAACAAAGCCAATAATGGGGGAATACAGCCTCCAAACATATTCAGTGAATTCAGTTCTCACCATAGCTCTCAACCTCTTAGAAAAAAACATGTGGACAAAGCCACACTTTATGCTACATGGGCCCTACCTGAATGCCCTGTTATGTTACTTTGAATGCTACATTACTGAATAACATATACGGTGTCTCAGGTGATACAGTGCACCACTGCAGGGTTCAGAAATAGCTTGAACAGCCAAGCAGCATATCTATTTAGTGTTTCTGAAATGCTGCATTTTTACTATCACAGCAGCTTTCTATGGATTAGAGCACTGCATTTCGGTGTAACATCCTTTCTGAATTACCCTGGTAGAACTGGCATAAAACAACAAATGCCTTACCCATCTAACCTGTTTTTATTCTTATCTACCACATATCTGAAATTGTGTTGTATCTTCCAAATATTTAATTTTCTTCCTAATTTTTTGGCACATGCCTTTTTAAAGAAAGCTGTTACATGCATATGTTATCTTCGAGAAAACAGTCCATCCTTAACTTGGTCCACTCCCTGGTTTTATGAAAACTTTATTCAGTACTTACATATTATCGCAACCAGATTTTCACTTATTTCAGTAGAAACAGGGCCATGAAACACTGGAAGGAGGTATTCAGAATCTGTATTGCTAGTGGATAACTTTAGATTACCTTCGGAAACAGAAACAGTGGAGAAAACCCTCTTCATGTTTTTTGTGTGTGTGGTGCATGCTTGAAATGTTATGCCTGCTGTCAGTGTGATGAACAGACTTATTCTCTGTGTGGAAGGAATCTTTCAAAGAAGGCAAACACAGACACAGAAGTGATGGTTTTGGTGACCTTTATTTTTTTGACAATTTGCGAATACAACAATGGTTAAAAGTAAGCAAGTGTTGCTAAACACTTGCTCAGTGCCTGTGTTTGACTTCTCTGAAGAATTCCTTCTACAAGTTAAAAAAAAATACAAACGAGAGTATGATAGCAGCCATGAAAACTGTAGCATGCGTGTGTAATGCAAAAAACAGGAAGAGGGTTTTCTCCACTGCTTGTGTTCCCAAAGGTAATCCGAAGACATTCCCCAGCAATACAGAGTCTGATTACCACCTTACAGTAAATGTAAAGTTTTTGGGCAGTACTACACATTTACAAAGACAGTCTCAATTGTTTCATGCATTCCTATCTGTGCTGGTATGCGCATTTCATAACCACGAAAATCTGGTTGTGATAATACGTAAGTACCCTTTATTCTATTAGACTCTCTTAACCTATTGAAGCTGTTAGAATGCTCCAAACCATTAGTACTGTTTTATCACACACACACTACCTGAATCCTCGTTGGTTGTTGTTGTTTGTCTTTCTGCTTATTTCCGGTAAAGAGTCACCACAGCGGAACTCTGGTCCGCTAATGATTGGCAGTAGATTTTCACGAAACACCAAGGTGCCAGCTCGACACCCAACCTTCAACGAAGGCACGCCCATTTATGCATGCATGTCTTTCGAATGCAACCCAACTGCGGGGAGGACATGCAGACTCCACACAGAAGGCACTCCCAAGCCAAGCCGAGAATCGAACAGGAGAACCTCTTGCTGTGAGTTAACAATGCTATCCTCCTCGGTAGCAGTCCTAAATTGTCTCCTTAACCTGGAATCCTCCCCGGTAGTAGCTAATGGCTGGTTTCCATTCTCATTAGTCCACGCACAAGCTAATGGCTGGTTTCCATTCTTCTGACCCACGAGAGTAGGCTGGAAGTTCCAGCCTGTGGGTGATGCAGGCCAGTGTTCTTCTGTTCTGTGTGGTTGTCACCACTCAGACTTCTGGGCTGCAGGGCAGAGATGCCTTTCTCCTCTATCCAGACTGCCTAACACAGCAGTCTGAAGTTCTGCGAGTACCAGGAACTCCAAGCACGCATGCGTGGAGTTCCAGGACTCGCAATTTTTTTTTAATCTTTTCTTCTTTATTCTACAGGTGGGGGGGCTGCAGTCCTGCAGTCCTATAGCATGAGCCACCCCTGTAGGGTTGTATATAAAGGGTAATAACCTCTCACTGTACTATTCACTGCACTACTGTGCCCCACTAGGGTTGTATATAAAGGGTAATAACCTCTCATTGTACTACTCACTGCACTACTGTGCCTCCCACTAGGGTTGTATATAAAGGGTAATAACCTCTCACTGTACTACTCACTGCACTACTGTGCCCCCCACTAGGGTTGCATATAAAGGGTAATAACCTCTCACTGTATTACTCACTGCACTACTGTGCCCCCCACTAGGGTTGTATATAAAGGGTAATAACCTCTCACTGTACTACTCACTGCACTACTGTGCCCCACTAGGGTTGTATATAAAGTCCAATAACCTCTCACTGTACTACTGTGCCCCTCAACCAGGGCTGTATATAAAGGATAATAAGCTCTCACTGCACTGCTGTGCCCCCCACTAGTGTTGTATATAAAGGGTAATAACCTCTCACTGTACTACTCACTGCACTACTGTGCCCCCAACTAGGGCTGTATATAAAGGATAATAACCTCTCACTACACTACTGTGCCCCCCACTAAGGTTGTATATAAAGTGCAATAACCTCTCACTCTACTACTCACTGCACTGCTGTGCCCCCACAAGGGTTGTATATAAAGTGCATAACCTCTCGTTGTACTACTTACTGCATTACTATGCCCCCACTAGGGTTGTATATAAAGTGTAATAACCTCTCGCTGTACTACTGTGCCCCCCACCTAGGGCTGCATATAAAGCATAATAACCTCTCACTGCACTACTGTGCCCCCCACTAGGGTAGTATATAAAGTGTAATATGCCATTTTATAAGTGGAGTAAGACAGTATAACATATGCTATGACAATGTACCAACATGCTAAACAAGCATTTCTCACTTCTGAGTTTTGCCTGGTGCCTCGTGACAAAATTATGAATTCTATTCTCACTGTAATGTGCATGTCTTGTTTATTACTCAAATAACACCCACTCAGCTTCTGTTTATGAGGCACCTGCAATGTTTTCCTGTCTTTTGTGAACTGTATTTCAGGATATGTTCATAGGAGAAGCCATGTGCAGCACAAAGTTAAACCATAAGCTACATGCCATCATCTTTTCTTGCTTTAATGCTATAACAATCCCCAAAATCAAGAGATGATATTTATCTTGCACTGATATGGGCATCCTCTTATAGAGATCCATTTTAAAAGCAATGGTTTTAAAATGACATTTTTTAACATTATAACCAACTGTACTCTCTTCACTGAAAGTTCTAAACCTGCATAGAAGTTGTATGATTAACTTGCTGGCTGTACTGTATTTGTGCACCAAACATGCACTGCATTTTTTTTGCATTTCATCCAACCTATTCATTAATACAACATGAATAAAAGTCTTGGTTCAAAGTGTTATTTGTAGCTATATTTATGTAAATAAGTAACACTGTGTCCTTTAGTTTTGGTGGACCTTGCTATAACTAGTTTTCCTTTACTATAGTCTGACTTAACTCTAAGAAAATAAACATTTAATGAATAACAGTCCCACTAGTAGTTCTCATGTATCTTAAGAAAAGGGAGAATAGCAAATAAAAAGACTATGAGGAATACATTTCATATTAGCACACACATCAACACAGTGCTTCATTTGTAAAAAGGAACATCTGTTAATGAACAGTGCAAGTCAAATTACAACTTTTCTGTCACAGTCACGTAATGAGAGCAGTTACAGCTGCCTGTTCTGTCTGATTTATACATGTTGCGTGAACAGAAGCTGGATCAAATACAGTCAACACAGCTGGGTTGGAAATAAACCCTTGTAATTCTGTGACAACTTCTTAAACACTTAAATTTGGAAAAGAAGCAAAACCTACCAGCCATACTTAACATCTTATTAGCATCTTATATGAATTCAGCAGTACACCCTGCATACTCAGAAAGGAACTGCAGTGGTGGTGCTGCAGAAACGTTGTCGCGTCACAGTAAGACGACCTGTTCTATTCTCAGCTAGAGCTTCTTCTGTGTGGAGACATGCGTGAATGGGCATACCTTCGTTGAAGGTTGTGCATCAGGGCCGGCAACTCGGCACGTAAAAATCTACTGCCAATCATTAGCGGACCTGAGTTCCGCTGTGGTGACCCCTAACCAGGAAAAGCCGAAAGACACAACAACCCTGCATACTCAGAAAGCTTTCCAGTAGGGGGCACTCAAAGTACATATTTTCCCAACTGTTTTTGTTCTGGGATTATATATACCAACAGTTCTTAATCTGTTTTTTTGCAAATGCATCAGCATCTCGGTCTCTCTGCTAGTCTCCCATATGTTCTTATAACAATATATGTTCCCATATGTTCTCATACAGCAAGGAGAATATGGTTAGGCCATACTTTGACCCCAACTTCTACTTTCCTTACCAGCACTATACATGGAGTCTTAGAAAGGTGTTGCATGTTCACAAGTGAAAAAAGAGGAAGGTCATGAAAGGCAGCATTCTGAAACATATATTCCAAATTGCTTAAGATTCTTTGATATTGCATCATTTTTTAGATATTCTGGAATGCACTCTAATATATTTCATATTGCAGCTGACTTCCTGACAGCAGATTGCATTAAAATTACTGTAAATCATGAAATATTTGTTAGCCAAACAACATTTTTTCCCTGAAAGTGCAGGCTTATGCTAACATCTTCAAAATGCTGTTAAGTTAATTCTGTACAAACTATGCTCACCAGAGAATTCCTCAGATTTTATCAGTGTGGAGACAAACTTGAAGGGGAGAATGCTTAAATATGATACTTCAACAATGAAAATTATACATACAAGAAAATGTAGTACTTGTTCCACTAGTCTGTCATAGAAATTTTGCTCTGATGTTACATAAGGTCTGGGAGCTACACAGACCTGGGTCTCAAAAAGATAAAAGGTGGACAAGGTGATTTGACACTGGTGTTTTTCTTTGAGAATAAATATCATACCTTTAGACAGGACCTTTAGTGGTACTATTTGTGTCTGACCCCATTCCGCAGTGGTGCAGCAGTAGCATTGTTGCCTCACAGCAAGAGGTTCTCCCGTTCGATTCTTGGCTGGAGTAAGGGGAGTGCCTTCTGTGTGGAGTCTGCATGTCCTCCCCACGGTTTGGTGGGCATTCGAAAGACATGCGTAAATGGGCATGCCTTTGCTGAATGTTAAACGTCGATTTGGCACCTCGGCATTCGTGAAAATCTACAGCCAATCATTAGCAGACCGGAGTTCTGCTGTGGCGACCCCTAACTGGGAAAAGCCGAAAGACAACAATAACAACATTTGTGTCTGACCCTCCCCCAACCCCATACACACACACAGTGTCATTGCTCAGTGAGGAAGCAAAATTCTGACAAATAAAGCAGGATGCAACAATTGAGCTGGTAAGCAGAATGAGGCTAGGGACATCCCAAATGTGACCTGGTTCAAGGCTCCAGAGAGCACCTCTGTACTACCAGGCTATAACTCATACCACACTTTCGGCCATGTAACCTGGACCGAAACACCAAAGGCGGAGGTGTGTCCATATTCATTAAGGATATCCACACCTCCAGGCTAGTTGCTCAGCATAATGCAGCCGAGGTTATCCAAGTGCAATTTAACTCTGTGCAAAACTGCAATCCAAATTGTAGCTTGCTACAGATCCCCCACCATGCCCCAGGATTCCCATTCCTCTTTTCTTGATGTACTGGAAAATATTAGGGTTCAATAATAATAATGGGCAACTTCAATTACCCCACCATTAACTGGGAAAACTACTCTTGTACCAACTCCTTAGCTCAACACTTTCTGGAATTCATAAACTCCTATGCCCTGGATCAACTTATCCACACCCCCACCAGGGGCAACAATATCCTAGACCTAGTCATTACCAACATGAGTGACCAGTGTTCCACACCTGAAGTCAACTCCTCGTTGGTCCGAACCGACCATAAGCTAATCACCCTTGATATCCACATCTCGCCCCCACCCCCCATTAATGAAACCACAGTAAAAAATTTCTCCAAAGCCAACTTCATGCTTCTAAAGACAGATGTGGTAAACTTCATGACACCCATGCAGATGGACAATACAGTTACAACTGTTGAATCCTATACAAATGCACTCTATAAGCACTTACACGTGTCCATGGATCGTGCTGTCCCAAACAGAACCAAGACACTGTCCTCCAAATAAGGGAAGCCAATCTGGTGGTCCCCTGCCATAAACAAACTGTACAACAGAAGGAAGAAACTGTTGCAAAAGAGAGTAAGTCCCATGAGTGGAGGAGCTCCCTGGTCAGCCTCAGTAAGAAGCTGAGATCCCTTATAAGATCCTCCAAAGCTAGCTACAAAAACAAAATTGCCACTAATTCTAAGGACAACCACAAAGCATTCTATAGGTATGTCAAGAATCTCGATGGCAACACCCAGATCTGCTCTGAGTTACAGCACAACGGCACAGAAATTACAGAACCAACTGATATTGCCAACATCCTGGCAGATAGGTTCAGTGCTAACTTTACCCCATTCCCCCTAAAGGGCCCATATCTATACAGGAAGAATGCAGAGTCCCTGTAATCACAACTACGCAGGTAAAAGCTTCACTCTCTAAAGCCAAAAACACAGCATCCATGGAACCAGACAACATCCCAGGCTGTGTTTTACATGAACTTTAGAATGAACTGGCTCCCCACTTAAGCACCATGTTTAATAATAGCCTCGCATCAGGCTTTGTGCCCACTGAATGGCGCACAGCAACAGTTATCCCACTCCACAAAGGGGGAGCCACCACTGATCCCAGGAACTATCAATCTATTAGCCTGACGAGCCTGGTCTGCAAGGCCATGGACTGTATCATCATGGAGCTAACACAGAAGACCTCTGACTAATGAAGTTCGCAGATGACTGCAAACTAGGAGCCATAGTCAAGTCCCCAAATGATGTGGACATCCTACAGAAGGGCCTCGCTGAGACAGATGCCTGGTGTCAGAGCCATGGCCTCAAGCTCAATGCCAAAAAGTGCAGTGTCATCCCCTTTGGTAAAAACTCTGTACCCATGAAGTACACATAGGCAGCAATCTACTTAACACTGAATGTGTGATAAGAAACCTTGGGACCCAGGTGGACAGTAGTCTCTCCTTTGATAGTCACATTGCCATAGTAGTCAGGAAGTCCTTCTACGTTGCACACCTCATCATAAAAGGGTTCTCATCCAGGAAAAAAGAGGTCATTGTTGCTCTCTACTAGACACTCATTAGACCCATTATAGAGTACAACGCCCCTTTTGGAATGTACTTCAAAATCACAAGACATCTGCAGCAGCTGGAAAGGCCACAGAAGTACCTCACAAAGAGGATTACTGGCCTCAAACAAATGCCCTACACTGACCGTCTCAAAAAACTCCAGCTTTACTCTGTAGCATATCACCTACTCTGATGTGATCTCTGCCTATCATATAAAGCTATGTCAAATCCAGAGCTGTTGGACATGCTACACCTAAAGAAATCCCAATCCCTCCAAGCTGCACGCTCTAGGGACCTAAACCTTGTCAACACAATAAACAGCACATGCTGGAGGGATAGATTCCTGTCCAGAGACTTCCCATACTCTGGAACAGGCTACCCATCTATTTCAAGCAAAGTTCTTCATTAGCACTCTTAAAGAAAAATCTTGATGAGTGGATGGGAAATAGGAAATACACCCCGGGGATCACTTCTGTGGCTCTGCTCAACAGTGGCACAGGAAAATAACTTTATTGGGTGGCGTAAGCCAGGGAAACTTGTTGGCTAGGCTTATGTAGGCCCTTGGGTAGATAGCCTAATACTTACCTATGAACCTATGAACCAATGAAAGCAGCTTATTATTTCAGTATATAACATTTTTTCTGAACCTTTATTGGAAAAAATTGTACCTAGCCTACCAAATAGCATTACCCAGTGAAGAAACAAACTTTAAACAAATACAAAGGGTACAAATATTCAGCCAATCAGTAAAATGGAGACAAGTGTCCCAAACCAAACACTTTCACCATCTAACATTTGTCTGAATGCTAAAGCAGCTAATGCTTTCACCATCTAATATTTGTCTGAACTTTTATTGCTTTTAGTTGTGTTAGAGCTCTTCCCTCAAATAACATCAGTCAGGGAAGAGACAAATGTCTGATAAGAAAAGCAGGTTACAATGACCGAAGCAGTTAAAAGAATGAAGAAAAGGATGGACCAATCAAAAGCAGTAAATGCTTTCAACCTAATATTTGTCTAAACCTTTATCTGTACTGTTTGTATCTGCTTTCCCCTCATACTTACTGAAGAAGCAAAGCTCTAACCAATAAAGCAAGCAACAACTATTGAGCTAGCCGAGTGTAATGAAGACAGTGGTATGTCAAACCAATGCAGCTAACACATTCACCATCACTAGTGGTATGTCAAACCAATGCAGCTAACACATTCACCATCACTCCATGAAGAAGCAAACTTCTGACAAATAAGGCAGGCTGCAGTCAAGACAGTTAGTGGAATGAAAACAGGTACACTGAAGCAGTTAATATATTCATCATCGTGCCTGAGGAAGGACTCATAAACACATACTTTAATAGACTACAAAACTTTGCCTTTTCCCACATTATTAATGTAGCCTATAGCTGTGCCATAAATCATTGTTGCCATCCTCAGTACCCTTTCTCCCATTTTTACATGGAGTTGGGGTGTCACATCATCATTATTCAATGTGGCCAAATCGTCTAGAGCCAATCAGTACAAATTAAAGAATGCCTACTGGTTTTTGGTTAGCTACTAAAACAAGGGTGCAACAGATCACTCTTCCAATTACTTTTTGTTTGTATTTAGGTCAATCAGAATGTTTATATCTTTAGAGAAATATAATTCAAGTTGATTTGTGGTTTAGTAGGTAACTACAGCTTCACTGTCAGGCTACATTGTAGTAGAGCAAAACAATTGTTTCACTACCACTCAAACGTACCTCCTGTCAAATCGTTTTTTTTAAGTTGTTTCAGGAGGCTTGTCAGATTGTTTTTTCAAAGTTGTTTCAAGGGGAGGCTGTCAGATTGTTTATTCAAAGGTGTTTTGGGGGGCATTCAAGGACTGCTGTCACTACCAGTTTAATACATTTTTTTAGAATACCAAAACTAGTCTCCAAAAGCCACCACAGTTTGCAGGATTTAATTCCTTTGCTCAAACAATATATTTGACCCACTGTATGCTGCAGTGTTCTGTATTTAACTCACCACTGTAGCCTACTTTTGTCAGCCTATTAAGTACTCCAAAGTACTTGTTTACCCTGATCATTGTAACTTTTTCTTGCTAACTTGGACTCTGCAACATTGTATTAGCTTATTTGTATGAGTATCGTAACAAACAATATAGGCATTTTTCATTTGAACCTCTCAATGCATTAATTTTGTACTAGTGGGAATGATCCTGTTGGTAATTTGTCTGGATTTCATATATGGTACCTGCTGTTATCTGCACTGTTTCTGTTTTTACAGCTTATCATCACATGGCTAACTGTAACCAACTATATTTTTTCTAATGCACAATGTCAATGGCCTATTACAAAGAGTTGCATGGCTGCAGCATATAGTGCTCTCCTGCACACTGTTAGAGATACTAAAATGAGCAGCTGTTTAAAAGGATTGTGAATGTACTTTAGTCATAATAACTGCCATTCAATGAAATATTGTTTGCTCTTGTCTATATATTGCAGTCATTTGGAAATCCTTCTGTCTGGCTCTTCTAATTTCCAAAGGCATCTCTTCTAGATCCAATATCCTCCGCCCTCTTTCTTGACCTATCAAAAGCATTCGATATGGTCAATCACCAGCTCCTTCTTTCCACCCTTGCAACCCTACATCTGGACACCCCAGCACTAACCTGGTTCAAGGCTTACCTCACTGGTAGGCAACAAGCTGTCCTGTGGCAAAACAGACTATCAGGCCTGCTCCCCAATACCATAGGTGTTCCTCAGGGCTCAATATTGGGTCCACTTCTGTTTTCCATCTTCATAAATGACCTTCACTCAGTCATCACTAAATCCACCTGCATCCAATATGCCGACGACTCCACCTTGATCTGCTCAGATGTCTCCCTCTTGAATCTCCAAACCACCACTCACTCTGTTTTTTCTCTAGTAGAAAAAATGGTTCACCGACCTGAACTCCCTACTCAACCCAACTAAACCCAATTGCTACTATTTTTCCCCAACGCCTTTCTCAACCCTAGGAAAGAAACTCCCCAAACAATAACAATATAACCTTCCATGTTAAATCCAACAATGGGACTAACCCTAACCCCAGTACCAAATTACTAGGTGTAACTATTGATCATAAGATCAAATTTGACATACACATTACCCAAACCGTAAAATCTGTTAACAAAAAACTTGGATCCATGTACAGAATAAAAAACTTTTTAGCCCCTACTGCCAAATTAACTATTGCCCCGCACACTCTCCCTCTCCTCCTCCTCTATGCCTCCCCTTTCTTTTTTCTTCCTCAATGAACACTTAACTTAACATGCTCTGCCTATAACCACATTGCTAGATTTAAAAGAGGTTCCCCATATCGCACCCACCATTGTCTTAACCTGAGGCAACTTGGCTGGTTGGAACTGCCCAACCTTCTCAAACTTAACCAACTCACTGAAGCTTGTAAAATAATTAACCAACCAGATAGAACTCCCTCACTGTGTAGCATTCTGACCCCCATACACTAACCTTAATAGTCTTGATCATCCAACAGCACCCAGATCCTAACCATTAAAGCTAAGAACTCGGGCGGTGATGCTCTCTCTAACTCCATCCATTGGCCGTGGGAACTCCCTGCCAAACTACCTTAGAATTACAACCTCGCACAATCAGTTCAAAAACACTTCAAAGAATATCTCAAGACACAATGGCTATGCCCATGTCCTGAACCTGACTAACTACATATAATCAAACCCATCTGGTCCATATCTCCTTAGTCCATGTTCCCTATGCAGATCTTTAAAATCTCTCAACCCTAATTGTAAGTAAGGATTCTTGAACTAGTCTATATACTATTTATATATAAAGAAATCACTGCTATGTATTACCTGCTGTTGTTCTTTTGTCTTATATATAAACATCATGAATTTTTTTCTCATCTTGTAAATGTAACATGTACCTTTTTTTTTTAATATTTTTTTTTATTACTTGTATTTTCAACTTGTTTTAACCATTATTTCTCCTCGGGCCTGTACTGAAAAAGGATATGTATCCAGCTAGACTAGCCCGGTTAACAAATGTAAAATAAATAAATAAAATAAATAAATAAATGAAGTCTTAATTCTACTTTACTTATCTCTTACTGGACCCATAATTGAATATAGAGCCTATTTTGGCATGTATTTTCTCTAAACATATCACTCCAGAGATTTCTTACTAATAAGATGAATGGTTTTAAGTCCCTTAGTTATTCAGAATGTAGTCCGTCTCCCTGTATGTGGTCTCTTATAAAATCCTCTGTTCTGATCAGTTTCTAGTCTTTCGAGGTATAAAAGATCTAACCTCCAATGAACTTGTCTTTGTTGAACAAATGGTTCCTCAGATATACACATAAATAACTTAAAGTCAATATCATACGGCAACCACAGATAAAGATGATCGCAAGCTGAAATTAAAAAAATGTAATTTATTAATATCCACATTTAAAAACTGGGTGCTTTTGGGGGCTGTGTGCCTTTAATCTTTGTTAATTTGTTTAATCAGCTAATATGGTGACTGACTATAAATGCAGTGTTAATTTAGTGGAACATTTCATTCTGATGAAGTCCTGTTTTGAGTGGACAAAAATGCTCAGTTTCTAAATGTGTATATTAATAAATTAAGTTTTTTAATTTCAGCTTGTGGTCATCTTTATCTGTGGTTGCCATATGATATTGACTTTGTGTTTCAAGTTGTTTTCTTCAATATCGAAAACCAGGTTTTTATTTAGGAGATAAATAACTTAACCTTCATCAATTGATATTGTGTGATAGATTCATATCTCAGTGTATCCCCCACCTCTGGAACAAACTTCCATTACATGTCAAGTAGAGTAAACCCCTTATAACACAAAAGTTAGAAGTGATCTTTTCAGAAAAAAACACTAGTAAAATAAACCAACCAAGGCCTTACAAGTCAATTATAACAATTTATTCAGCTTTTTTGCTCATCCACCCTGAACTTCATCAGAATGAATAAGCCACACTAAAATGCATCTTTACAAAGCATCAAGCCAGTCATGTGATTAATTAGCTGATAAAATACCTGAATATCTAAATGCCACAATTCCAAGTGACCTTGCTACGTTTGGGGTAAACCTAGATATTTGGATCTCCAACCTCAAATTCTCCTCTGGTTTCTCTTGTGTTGTCCTACTCAAGACTGAAAGAAACATTTGAATATGTTTTTGGCTAGCTTTGTAACTGTCTTTAGCCTGATTGTCTAATACTTTCTTATGATCTTGTGAATCTAGTCTTTTTGTAGGTTCATTGGTAGTTACTAGGCTATCGGCCCAAGGACCTAAGTAAGCCAAGCCAACAAGGTTCCCTGTTCCACCCAAGAAAGTTATTTTCCTATGCCCCTGTTGAGCAGAGCCACATAAGTGATCCCCAGGGTGTATTTCCTATTTCCCATCCACTCATCAAGATTTTTCTTGAAGAGTGCTAATGAGGAACTTTGATTGAGATAGATAGGTAGCTTGTTCCAGAGTATGGGAAATCTTTGGGACAGGAATCTATCCCTCCAGCATGTCCTGTTTATTGTGGAGGGATTGGGATTTCTTTAGGTGTAGCATGTCCAGCAGCTCTGGGTTTGACATAGCTTTATATGTTAGGCAGAGATCACCTTAAAGTAGGCGATATGCTATGAAGTAAAGCTGGAGTTTTTTGAGATGGTCAGTGTATCTGTTTGAGGCCAGTAATCCTCTTAGTGAGGTACATCTGCGGCCTTTCCAGCTGCTGTAGATGTCTTGTGAGGTACATTCCAAAAGGGGCGTTGTACTCTATAATGGGTGTAATGAATGTCGAGTAGAGGGGAACAATGACCGCTTTTTTCCTGGATGAGAACCCTTTTGTGATGAGGTGTGCCATGTAGAAGGATTTCATGACTACTGTGGCAATGTGATTATCAAAGGAGAGATTACTGTCCACCTGGGTCCCAAGGTCTCTTATCACACATTCGGCATTAAGTAGACTGCTGTCTATGTGGTAGTTCATGGGTACAGAGTTTTTACCAAAGGGGATGACAATGTACTTTTTGGCATCGAGCTTGAGGCCATGGCTCTGACACCAGGCATCTGTCTCAGTGAGGCCCTTATGTAGGATGACCACATCATTTGGGGACTCGACTATGGCTCCTAGTTTGCAGTCATCTCTGAACTTCATTAACCAAAAGCCTTCTGTTTTTGCCTGTACTTCAGAGAAGAAGATACCAAACAGGAGAGGTCCCAGGACTGAACCCTGTGGTACTCCATTTGTCACTGGTTTGAAGTCAGATTTCGAGTCTGCAACTTTTATAGTGTGGGTTCTATCAGTGAGCAAGTTGGCAACCCATCTTGTGACATAAGGATTTATACCTAGTTTAGTGAGTTTAGCTATAATTCCAGAATGAGGGATGGTGTTGAAAGCCTTGGGTGAGGTCAAGATAGGTTGTGTGAGCCACCTTACCCTTGTCTAAGGCTTTGGTGACTGCCTCAAAGAAGTCGATTAGGTTCAGGAGGCATGATCTGCCTTTCACAAACCCAATCTGGGTGGGGTCCAGAGTTTGGAGGTTACCAATGTCTTTGTTTATGAGTTCCATGATGATACGTTCCATGGCCTTATAGACCAGGCTTATCAGGCTAATAGGGTGATAGTTCCCGGGATCAGTGGTGGCTCCCCCTTTGTGGAGTGGAATAACTGTTGCTGTGCACCATTCAGTGGTCACAAAGCCTGTCGTGAGGCTATGATTGAACCTGGGGCTTAGGTGGGGAGCCAGTTCGTTCTGAAGTTCGTGTAAAACGCATCCTGGGATGTTGTCCAGTCCCATGGATGCTGTGTTTTTGGCTTTAGAGAGTGCAGCTTTTACCTGCGTAGTTGTGATTACAGGGACTCTGCATTCTTCCTATATAGATATGGGCCCTTTAGGGGGATGAGAGGGGGGTAAAGTTAGCACTGAACCTATCTGCCAGGATGTTGGCAGTATCAGAATGTTTTGTGGTTGTCCCTAGAATCAGTGGTGATTTTGTTTTTGTAGCTAGCTTTGGAGGATCTAAGGGATCACAGCTTCTTACTGAGGCTGACCAGGCACTCATGGGATTTTACTCTCTTTTGCAACAGTTTCTTCCTTCTAATGTAGAGTTTGTTTATGGCAGGGGACCAGCAGATTGGCTTCCTTTTTTTGGAGGATAGCATCTTGGTTCTGTTTGGGATATCACAATCCATACACTCATGTAAGTGCTTATAGAGTGCATCTGTGTAGGAGTCAGCAGTCATAACTGGTGTTGTCCATCTGCTTGGGTGTCATGAAGTTCACCACTTCTGTCTTAAGAAGCATGAAGTTGGCTTTGGAGAAATTTTTTACCATGGTTTCCTTAATGGGGGGTGGGGTCGGGATGTGGATATCTAGGGTGATTAGCTTATGGTCAGATCTGACCAACGAAGAGTTGACTTCAGGTGTGGAATACCAGTCACTCATGTTGGTAATGACTAGGTCTAGGATATTGTTGCCCCTGGTGGGGGTGTGGATAAGTTGATCCAGCACATTAGAATTTATGAATTCCAGGAAGCGTTGAGTGAAGGAGTTGGTACATGAGCAGTTTTCCCAGTTAATGGTGGGGTAGTTGAAATTGCCCATTATTAGGGGTGTTTGGTTGAACCCTAATATTTTCCAGTATATCAAGAAAAGAGGAGTGGGAATCCTGGGGCATGGTGGGGGATCTGTAGCAAGCTACAATTTGGATTGCAGTTTTGCCCAGAGTTAGTTGCACTTGGATAACCTCGGATGCATTATGTTGAGCAACTAGCCTGGAGGTGTGGATATCCTTAATGAATATGGACACACCTCCACCTTTGGTGTTCCGGTCGAGGTTAGGTGGCCAAAAAGTGTGGTATGAGTTATAGCTTGGTAATGTAGGGGTGCTCTCTGGAGCCTTGAACCAGGTCTCAGTCACTGCACAGATATCGATGGTCTCCATTTTAAGGAGTGCCTCAAGGGAATGCATTTTGAGATTTAGACTTCTATCATTGAGTAGCATTACTCTCAGTTTTTGCTTGCCTGTTCCTGTTACGGTAGTGAATTTGTCATTTGAACCTTGCCTAAAAAAGGCACTATGGGGGTGGGAAGAGCCTTAGCCAGTATCCGGAATCCCAGGGTTGACAGGTGCAGACCATCTCTGGCAAAGCATCGTGGTCTGTCGACCATGTCGTCCCAGGCAAACAGATATTGGATCTCCTTAGAATAACAGCAGAAGCTTAGCCAATTGTTGAAGTCAATCATTTTGTCCTTGTACTGCGGTATCATTCTGGGCAATGGCAGGATGTTACTCAGGGCTAAGGTCATATCTGCCTGGGCTACAAGATTGGAAAGCTCTTCCATGTCTCTTTTCATGTAGTCCAGGGAGGTACATCTCAGGTCATTCACACCAACATGGACAATGACAGAGTCATATTTGTACTTGTTGTGGAGTGACCTGAGTTATGTGGCAGGTCCTGGCACCCGACAGGCAGCTGATAGTAACCTTCTCCTTGTTTAGCCTGGTGAGTGGGACATAAGTGTGCCTGACTATAGAGTCACCTCTATGTTAATTAACTAGTCCTGCTGTCTGTGGTACTTTGGCTTAAGAATGACATGGTGTAACTAATGTTGTGTACAAACTAAGGGTTTTTGGCAAAACTTGTGAGCTGTCATGAAACTGTAAAACCAAGCTCTGTCAGTGCCGTAAATATTTTTTTCTGCTTTGTAATTCTTACATGACTCTTGAATTGTCCATGCTAGAAACTCTATACATTAGTAGTTTGATTAGTTAAATAACACATTCAGGAATAGGACACCAGTAACTACATGAGATGGAAGTTTTATTACTTGAATAAGCTATACAGTAATGAAGGACTGAAAGTGTTGTCATTCATTCCTCCAATACACACACACACACACACACACACACACACACACACACACACACACACACACACACACACACACACACTGGAACAGCAGGCTTTGCACAGTTTACATAACTTAACATTTAAATAACACCTGCTTTACTTTCCAGCTTAGTAATGACAGCATTTTTGAACCATGCAATTAAGCCAAAACAGATGCAGAATACCCAGTCTTCTAGTGAGTGTACAGAAAAAAGAAAATGTGGAACAGCAGTCACCGAGTTTTTTACTTGTTTTAT
This sequence comes from Protopterus annectens, assembly GCF_019279795.1. Lineage (NCBI taxonomy): Eukaryota > Metazoa > Chordata > Ceratodontiformes > Protopteridae > Protopterus > Protopterus annectens. The sequence continues at coordinate 1,026,919,027 of NC_056748.1, read as the reverse complement.
TTATTTTGGATACCTCTGCTTTGCAAGATTAATCTCTGAACCTCAAACAATACAGACAAGCAAAATCAAAATGTAATTCTATGCAGTCTGTGCTTATAGTTAGCTCTGAAGCACTGAATCAGAATGCTACACACACACACACACACACACACACACACACATGTGTGTATATGTGTGTATATATGTATATATATATATATATATATATATATATATATATATATATATATATATATATATATATATATATCACACACACACCAGTGGCCTTTTACATGTGCCAAAAAGATTGATATAGTAAAACTAAGTTTACTAAGCTTACTAATAGGCTGGATCTTTGTAGCCTTACTTATCAGTGGATTGAAGACAAGGGCATCCTCAAGCAAAACAACTAATGCTTTCACCATGTAATAGCTGCCTCAATAAGGATTCTAAACACATATTTATTGAATGTTTGAGCACAGAGCTCTACGTTTCTTCTTGCAATTACTACTCTAGCCCACAGCTTGAGCATAGATATCACTATAAATTAAAACTATTGCCTAGACATGTTTTTGATCATCAGCTAGGACAAGAATGCAGGAGATCATCCCCCAATTACTTTTTGTTTTAGTTTAGATCTAGCTTTTGAGCTATATAAATTAGGCTTGTTGCAGTTTAATAGATAACTTGAGCTACCAAAACTAAAGCGTCTTACTGAGAGCACCTTTTTTATGTTGGTTGGGGATCAATCCCATTCTGCTTCATCCCACTATATTTGGTTATGCTGCTCTTCATTACCGTGCTCTTATTCCCAACTCTACCCACATCATTTATAATCAGCAAAACCACTCCCACAAATCCGTAACCACCAACCAACAATTGAAATCAAAAGAATCCTAGAGCATGCATGGGAGGATTTCATCTCCCAGAATGCTGCTCTATTGATAAATTACATTCTCTAGGTTAGCGAAAGAATGCTAACCAATGATAAGAGTCCGGTAACCAGTGATGAATAAACTTTAGTAATCAGTCAAGATAATGTAAGTATTCTCTTGGGTAAGCATTTAAAGTAAAACAAAACCACAAAACCGGACACGCATATGACAACTAATAGTCTCCATCAAAATAAAACAAAAGCAAACTCATACAGAATACTAATCACTGCAAATACTAAAAATATTTATCTTAACATAATCTATCACAAAATGCAGTCCAGCAAATTTAATTAAATTTATGTGCAAAATACAACTCAGGGATTGCAAACTATCCTTACAACATTTTAAAACACATTATAATTAAGTATTCCAAACTAAATCTTACAAACATCAGACAAATATTTATTTTATTTATGTCCTCCCCATGGTTGAGTGGGCATTCAAAAGACATGCTTTGAATGGACGTGCCTTCGTTGAAGGTTGGGCATCGAGCTGGCAACTTGACACAATAAAAAACAAATGCCAATCATTAGTGGACCGGAGTTCCGCTGTGGTGACCCCTAACTGGGAAAAGCCAAAAGACAAACAACAACATTTCTTAACCAGGTAGTGTTCGTGTGGGCTAGTAGCCCGTTTTCAGCGGAGATCCGGGGAGAAAAGCTCCAGACAGTGAATCATAGAATAGCAGTTATTAGTTATCGAGTGGCGTTCGAAAGACATGCGTAAAAAAATGGGCGTGCCTTCGCTGAAGGTTGGGCATCGAGCTGGCACCTCGGCACCCATAAAAAATCTACTGCCAATCATTGGGCATCGAGCTGGCAATTCAACACCATAAAAACCAAATGCCAATCATTAGTGGACCGGAGTTCCGCTGTGGCGACCCCTAACCGGGAAAAGCCGAAAGAAGAAGAAGTTATATACATAAATAAACAATGCCTTATAACAAAGTCACATGAACAGCACAGTAATGGAATGAAAGAGTAAGAGTACACTTACACAAATTAAATAACACTCATATGTATAACTAGCATGCAAAAACATACAGAGACTGTTCACCCTTCAATCAGCTGCATCATGCTCAGTCAAAACAATAGAGTAAGGAAATAAATAGAAATCCAAAAGCACAGTATCTTTTATGGAAACATGTGGCACTTTTCACTTCTGCAACTGCCTGGAGACATCCAAGTTCACCTGTCCCTGAGAACTACAGCAAGAGAGTTCGGTGCCAGGTATGGCACACTCTCATATTGTGCTCCTTTGCTGCACCCCTTAGACCTATGCTAGTCATGATCCCAGCTGAATGTGGACCCTACCAACCAACCTTGAAATATTTTCTTTTCAAAACCTATATAATCTATATAAGAGCAACTGCAGTGGCTCCCTGAGTAATCTATTCACAGGATCATAGGAATTACAAGGCATGTAAGTCATGAGACCAATAACACTTTGCTGATATCCACCCCCATGATGTACCTCCTGCTTCAATTGGCTTGGAGCAAGTCAGTTCTGGGATGCATTTGCAGATGACCATACAATCACAAGGTTAGACTTGAAGGATATGATGGTTTCATTCTGCTTAACATACAAGGACAGCATATTCCACAGATGGGATGAATACTTGTAAAAAATGTTTTTACCTCTTAAACATACCTCCTGACATGTTAAGGAAGTCAAAGCACAAACAGAAGATTTGAACTCATAATCCCTGGTTTATAAAAAAACAATGCTAACCCCTGAACTACAAGCTATATCAGATGCTTATCTACCAAAATGTTAATTCTGCAGTGGCTTTTCAGACTCCAGGCAATTTTATTAATGAATCCACTGACTGTTTTCTCAATTTTTGAAGCAAATTTTGAATTACATTCAAACATTTTTTACTCTTCCTTGTAAAGGGCAGCGCTAGTAACAGTTGTACCACCCTCTCATCACAATTCCAACAAATAAATATGTTTTTAACAGAAATGCCTTGAACGTTTAATAAAAGAGATGTATAATAGAATATTAATAAAATGCATGTTTATAGTACTCTGCAATATGAAAGAACCACTGTATATTAATAGTCCCAGCCTTTGCTGAAAAGAAAGATTTGCATGGTTAAAAAAATGAAATTCCAGGGAGACCCTTGAAAATAGGATTGCCCTTTCGCTTATCTTTGGTCTCATGCTAATTTAACATGGCAATGTTCCCTGTGTAGGTACATACGCAAGATTCTCAGGGAATTGTTTACCTGTTAAACTATGGACTGAAAGTGAGCCTAGCTAATATCATAGCTACTGTTGTTCTGGCATCACTACTTTAAGTCATACTTCCAGTTAAATTTCTTCAAGTCTTTTGGGTTTTTAATACCATAACGGGAATGGACCCATCCTAAGTCAAACTATGATTAAAGTTTATGAAATTAGTATTGTTTCATTCTTTGATGTTAGCCAAAAGTGTTTTTTTGCAGCACCTGCAATGTGCACAGAACTAATTCCTTCTGCAATTCGTACAGAGTTACATGAATCAGTAGCATATTTAAATATGACTGCAAATTCTTTTTTTATAAGACCCGTTGATCCTACTACTATTGGAACTGTCCAGGTATCCTTCTTACACATTGCCCTCATTTCTGCCTGCAAATCCTGGATTTTATGACTTTGTGTCCCTCTGTACATCAGATACTACAATCACTGGATGAATCAGTTTCAGTGATTAATGCTACGCCTGTATTTTTTATGGACTACAATATCTGGTTTTCTTGTATCTATTTTTGAACTGTGGGTAATGGATGATCCTATGTGATATAAACTCCATCATTCTCCATAATGCTTTTTCTAGTGCTTCTCAGCTATTTCAGTATTGTAACATTTGCACAATCCCCACTGCAACAATCTTACAACATTATTATGCCTTTCAGCATACAGGTCCACTGCCATTACTGCATCACAGCCAGCAACTAGATGTGCAACTGTTTCTATTTCTGTTTTACCAAACCTGCATGTGTCTGTTTTGCCCACTAAGGCAGTGTGTATGTAGTTCACTGTCCTGGGCAGTCAATATTAACCTTTCATGTTATGGTTTAAATTCACCTCTCCTTAACCATTCCTGCAAAAGATCCTAATCGCCATGAGGTTGTTTATGTGTTTTCCACATTCCTTTCCTTCTCATCTGATCCTTCTCCTTATATTCTTTCTTTTGTTCTTTTGGCACAGTCAGTTCATGTCTGATGTTTATTTACTTCTATTTGATTTCCATTCCCACTTGACACAGATATACCTCTGCTAAACTAAGAAGGGAAGTAATCTTAGACTTATTCTCCTCATGTTTTAAAACTTCCAATATGTTTGGCTCTGGTGAAGTCAGCAGATATGTATGTATGCAGTCCTAAGTTTGCAGGTCTACATATATAATCAGTTTCGAGTAGGCACACACCTACTTCAAAATGAGGAATATATAATCTTGGTAAACACTGATTTATATATATCATTTGATAAGCGTAAAGCATTTTTCTTGTTTTCCTGTCCAACTGATCGAATACCTATTGAGACCATACCATTACCACAAAACTGTAAGTTAGAACAAGAAGACAAATTAGTTGATAGCTTGGACTTTTTTCCCTAGCTGTCAGGACTGTTTTCAGTATTAATTTTAGCCTTCTAAAATATTTCTTACCGAGTTTTATTTGCATTTGTTCATGTTTTATTGTTGATCCTTCATCAATTCCCAAATATTTATACACACTCTCCTGCTCAAGTTCCTTTACATCACATTCCTATCCCAGATGGATTTTTTTCTTGCTGCAGTATCAAGACCAAAAGACATTCTTATATCATCTGAGAAAGTTTTGACCACTTACAGTTGTGCTTTGGCTCCTCATCTGATGAACTACACAGTTTTAAATCATCCACAAAAGGGAGATGAGAAGTCTTTACACTTTGTAAACCAAGTCCTAATCTGTTAAGTAGGCAGCTTAATGAGTTAAAGGCAAGACAAAAGAGTAGCGGTGACAAAGAGTCACACTGGAATATCCCCCTTTGATTTTTTTCCCCCTGGGATAATAGTTTGTCCTTTATCGTGGCTTAACTGCAAAGTGATTTGCCGCTGTTTCATGGTCACTGCAACGTAATTCATCAATGCATGGTATATCTTATACATCTATAAGCACTCCTTTATCCACAAATGTGGGATACTCTCAAATGCTTTTGTTGTAATATGTCCATGCCATACTTAGATTCTTCCCCTTTTTTCAATTCTCCACTATGTCTTTATTTAACAACAAATGTTCCATGACATTTTTTTCTTACCTTTTTGTTCTATTGCCATGATTAGGTTTTCTTCTAAATGACTATAAACCCTGTTGGCATCAATTCCAGTAAGTAGTTTATACATTGTTGGAAGGCATGTTATTGGTCTATAGTTTTTAGGATAGTTTGCAGGTTCACTCTTAAGGAGGATTATTGTTTTTCCTGTTAATCAGGTTGGTGTCTGTTTGGAATGTGCATATGTCTAGTTCTTACTTAGGGCTAAATCGTCATGTAAAGACATTAATGCTTTTAGCTTAAAGTTAGATACTGCATCTGGGCCTGGAGTTTTCCATTTAGGAGCTTTTCTTAATTTTGTTTCATTTTCTCTGGCCATTACTTCATTCCCACTTCATATATTATACATTTGAACTTTTGTTTACTTCTTCTATCCATTCATCAGCTTTGTTATGTTCCACAGGGTCTTCAAAGGTATTTCTCCAAAATATGTCTATTTCTTCTTTTTTTGGTGGTGTTTCTATTCTTTTTGATTTGTTTCCCAATTCTCTGTGAAACCTTTTGAGTCATCAATGAATTGCTTATTTTGCGCTTTTCCTTTATATTTATCTGCATATCTTCTAGGTCTTTCTGCCTGTGCTGACATCTTTAGTTTATTATTTGTAATAATGTACAATAATAGATTCTGGTCTTTTCTGATACTGCACATTGCTTTTATCACGTCTATCTTTCTAAGTTTTTTTGTTGATCTGTTCCCTCTTCTATACTTTTGTAGCAGTGACACAACTTGTCTTAATTGCTTTATAGTTTTCTCTATTCGATCCTTTCATGATGGCATTTCACTTTTCCCCTTCCTTTCCCTTACTGCACTATGCTTTTGTAGTAAGACTTTTTCTGTTATTAATTTAGCTGCACTGTAATACATCCTATTTAATTTCTGTTATATCACATGAATTTCTGTTAATAATTTTGATTATCGTGTTCATTTGTTTTATCAGACTTCTAACATTTTGGGTCTTATTGACTTTCTGTAATATATTACTTTCATCAATCTTAATATGTCTATTTATCTCTATTAAATTAAGCAACTCTTCCCTTAGATAATTTTCTTCTAAACTGAGGGCATATTATTTGTTCTCTGTTTACTGCAGGTCTTCTACAAAAAGTTCCAGAGCATCTTACTGTGACATATTCTTTCATCTGCATCCTGCATCATCAGTTGCTCTTTCATATGGGAACTCGCTGTCTTACCACTCCACAACAGTGACTGTGTTAGAGTTGACACTGTTTCCTGCTCCTACCCTTGTTGTGCAACTCCAACTAAACTTTTGTATTGGCTTCCTACTGAAGACTCCAGAGTATCTTCATGTGGCAACTTATCAGATTTCCCGTTCCACCTGTTTCTCATTAATTTGGGGGTCATTATTCCATCATGCTATGACGTTAGCAGAGTTGGTTTTTCTACACTAAATCCTTCACTTTGTAAGTAATCCATAACTTCAATTTCTGTTTCTTAACTTCTCCATTATTAATCCTCTTTTCTACTTGACCCTTTATTTTTTATTTTTTGTATTGTGAAATTTTCCATGTCTGGATGTCTTTGCCTGTATTTCTCTCAAACATCTTTGGTGCTGCTGTTTTTTGTATTGCTTAGTTTTTCTTCCTCCTTTGCATAAATACTGCACCATGTTAAATCTCTTTTTCTTTCTCACATTCATATTTCTTCTTCAGATGTCTCCCACTCTACCTGTTTCTTCTTACTTTGGGGATTCATTGTTACATCATTCTGTGATAAAACCTGTGCTAGGATTTCTACACTGAATCCTTCACTTTGCAGTTGTTCCATAACTTCAGCTTTTACTTGTTTAACTTCTAGTTTACTAATCCTCTGTTCTACGTTCCCTCTTTATAATCTTACTGTTTGTATTGTAAAAATGTATCATATCTGGGTGCCTTTGCCTGTATTTCTCTTCAAATATCTCTGGAGCTGCTTTTTTTATATTAATCAGTTTGGCTTTCTCCTTCACATAAATATTGCGTTATATCAAATCTCTTTTTCTGTTTTTCCCATGTCTATATTTGTTGTTTTTATACATTTCAAAAATCACCAAGTTTTGTTATTTATATTTTTGTACTTCCTCTGTTGTACCTTTTTCCGAATGCCCCAAAGTCTCTTGGTCTATATAATAATTTTCATGGATCTGTTGTATTAATGAACACAAATTTGCATTTGAAGTTTTTGACAGTTTTTCTTCTGCAAGTATTTTTCTTTCCTCTAATTTCTCTCTTAATCGTTCTGAATATCTTCTGTCTCAAAATTCTGTACAATTAATTAATTCTAATTAATCAATTTAGTAAGCAAGCAAGTAATTCTGACCAATACATAATTTCTTCCTAATCCTCAATAGTACAATCTATCATCTTTATGGCTCTTTTTTGGCTTGTCATTTTTTGTGTTTTTTGTAAACTACAACTTCCTTCTACAACAGGGGGGCCATCCTCCCCCTGAGTATGGCCTATCCCCATTGTAGGAATTTTTCCCTGTCTTGAGGATTCTACACTGTCCCTTTCATTCCTGGCACCAGTGTGCATACCAGAACTGGGCACGTTTTTATCTTAAGAGTTGTGCACCCAGCTGTCTTTTTCATGTTTTAACCTACTTCTGTTCATGATATATGCTATATAAAATACAATCTATATATCAGTTGTCATCTTGATGGGATTTTGTAAGAACAGGGTCCGTCTTGTGAAGGTATTCATTAAAACTTGAGGATGAATTTAATTCCAGCAATACTACTCTCCTTTTCTTGCTGATTTTATCATCTCTCCATTTGGACCCCATCATACTTCCTGAAGGATGTTGCAGATGCAATATGTAACAGCATTCATGCATTTCAACCAGCAATCCGAAAACATGCCACACTCAGTGACTTCACAGAGGATTCTGGAGCATCATCAGAGAAGATACATCATAAAGGGATTATTTCTGGTTATAAATTACTCACTGTTTAATAGGCGGCTACTAAAACAGAAATGAAAAAAATAATTTGTTTTTCAAAAAAAAAAATAAGCTCTACATTGTGAATATTGTCCAGTTTGATTCTCGTCTGGGGTACCTTTGGTGTGGCATCTACATGTCCTCCCTGTGTTTGCATATTTTTTGTACGGGTGCTCCAGTTTCCTCCTACATTCCAAAAACATGTACAGTAGGTACCAAGCCAGCAGACACATGCCCGAAGCCAATAAATATGCAAACAGGGACACTCCCTTTACCCTTCTCTATTCAACAGAGGGAGAAGACGCGATATTCATGCTCACAGAGCAGGGGGAGGAAATGGCGATGCCTAATGGAGGAAGGTGGGAACAAATGCTCTAGACTACGTGGACAGGTTAACCAATTCAGTCGTTTATAATATTTCTAAAAAAAGATTTGACTGAAACTCAGATTTCTTTGCTAAATCATGGACTTTCATTCATACTGGCCCAAGACTCTGTTTCAAGTGAGACTATTACTGATATTAAAAAATATGTTTGAAATGTTATGCTTAAAATTATGCATGAAGAATGTGATAATATTGATATGGTTTGCTTTAAGAAACCGAGTGTTTTTCAGCCTCCTTTACATCCTGTCTTCGATACTTTTTCTAAAAAGTGTGGGAATGATCTTTTGAGTATTTATAATACTAGAGGCATGAAGAAAAGTTTTTTTTTTAACTTGAATAGAGCTGAGCAGGAAGGTCTATTACAGCAACAAAGTGATGATGAATTAGCTATAACGTCCGCCGTTAAAGACGGATCTATCGTGGTGATGGATGCAACATTTTATAATGAAAGCATTTTGGAGCTGTTAATGGATCCGTATGTTTACACTGAAGTAGACTATTCTTTTGTTGAGTCTTTACATGATGGAGTGAATTCCAGTCTACATGACTGCTTTTCCAGTAGATTAATTTCCAAAGAGCTGTTTGATTATTTTTTGGTGGAACACCCTTTAATTCCAATGTTCCAAGGGCTCCCAAAGATTCATAAAAATGTAACTAAACCCCCTTTTAGACCTATAGTGGCCAGTAATGGTTGGATCACTGAGCCGATTTCTATTTTTAAAGAAAAGCAGCTCAGACTGGTCCTTGAAATGCAAAATTAAGTGCTGAGGGATACAGAACAATTCTTAAATGAACTGTTTGACTCAGTTAGTGGGTTAACTTTTAGTGGGGAATTATTGCTTGTTAGTATGGATGTAGTATCCTTGTTTACATCTATCCCTCATGATAGAGGCATTGAAATGCTGAAAGATTTTTTAACATCAAAAAGTAGATATGATGTAGTAACTGCTGATCTGATTTGTCTATTTCTGGAGATGGTGTTAGAGAATAATGCATTCATGTTCAGTGAGCGTATACTCTTGCAGAAACATGGTGTTGCTATGGGCACAAGTTGTGCCCATAGCTACACCAACACTGTAATGGCTCAGTGGGAAAATAAGTATAATCCAGAAAATAAGTTCCTTGTAGATCTGTATAAAGGTTTGCAAACCAACAAATATATAGAATATATCAACAACAAAGAAGTGGGATGCAAGTCCAACCAATGGCTTCAACAGAGATACTATTTATTTGACAAAGAACAGAGAATAAAACGTAAGCACTTTTGCAGTGTGTCCCACTGCTTCCTCAGACGTATACATATTTGAAATGGAGCTTCCACTTACATACTGTTACTATCAGTCACTAATTGAAAGCACCTGCTCCATGCATTCTGTTCTTAAAGTCATATACTTCATGACCAAAAACAGCATGTTAGATCCCATGTTTTCTGATACAAACACATCTAATGTACTTAAAGCACTTCAGTATTATAAAAATATACAACACAAAACAATATATATATATATATATATATATATATATATATATATATATATATATACAACAATGTACATAGAAAATGTACATATGTTACAACTCTAAAAAGCTATAATACATATAAAAAGGCGTGTATCTCACCCCTACCTTTTTACATATGTAAAACATAACAATCCCAGAAATGTACTGAATATGTATTAGTGTTTTAGGGGTCTACTCTTTAATATAGGCTTAATAGGGATCTTATCATTCAGATCCTTCCCAGTGTCAGACCTAAGCCTAACTATCCATTTGGTTTCATTGCTTTCTGTTCTATTTGCTATTCTATATGGATACAATTTTTTGGTTCTGAATCTTAGTTTTTTATTTGGTACCATTAATTCTGAGAGATCTTTCTGTGTCTTTATATACAGTAGGTGGACTGGACAGACCAAATTGGCAAAGGTTTGTGTGTGTGTGTGTGTGTGTGTGTGTGTGTGTGTCTGTCTTATACAGTAACAGTCATGGCAGGCCTGGCCAACTAGTGGTGTACATGTTTGTTTGTCTTTCGGCTTTTCCCGGTTAGGAGTCGCCACAGCAGAACTATGGTCAGCTAATGACTGGCAGTTGTTTTTTATGGTGTCGAGTTGCCAGCCCGATGCCCAGCCTTCAACGAAGGTACGCCCATTCAACGCATGTCTTTCAAACGCCCACTCGACTGTGGGGAGGACATGCAGAATCCACACAGAAGGCACTCCCAACCCAAGCCGAGAATCGAACAGGATAATACTGGCTCAAAATGATAGTCGCTATTGTTGTTGGGACACCCTGATACCATTTGCAAAAAAATGTAAAAAAGGGGGTTATGGGTGGATGGAATGTACACTCCCTATTTGCCTGAAGAGAAAGCCACACAGCTTGGCCCTTTCTGAAATTAGACTAAAACTACACTAGTAACTTTTGTTCCCATTTGAAACAACAATTGATATATGTGTGTGTGTATATATATATATATATATATATATATATATATATATATATATATATATATATGTGTGTGTGTGTGTGTGTGTGTGTGTATCTACTTACAAATCTTGAAAGAGACATCCCAATGCTCAACAGTAAACTCACTGACACTTAACTGGGCAGGCAAAACAATGTCAACTATTGAAAAAAAGAGCCTGAAATTTTTTTTTTTTTTTTTTGCAGCAAGCTGCTGTACTCCTGACAGTGGCATAGCTGGTCTAACTTCCATCTTTGTCCAGCCCCATGAGCTAGTGCCCCACACCTTCAACTCTGCAAGTGTAAAGCAAAAGGAAAGGACATCTGCTTTGTGCTGAAAGCTGACTGGCATCCTACAAGCACAGTTGCTAATCCACATGTCTTCACCCCAAGTTCAAGTGAAGAGAAAAAACATCTTCAGTAATTCACCTACTCCTGCCCCACCAAATGCACACACACACACACACACACACACACACACACACACACACACACACACACACACACACACACACACACACACACACACACACACACACACACACACACACACACACACCTCCAGCTCTCAACAGAACAGAAAGAAAAATCTTCAAATTACTGCATGAAGTTGATTCTAGCCAATCTGTTGTTCTTTAAGTGAAGATCAAAAAATGAATAAAATGCCAAATTCAAGTGATCTTCTGTACTGACATTTTGGTACAGAAAAAGAATTAACCGCAGAGCTAGCTTCTCGATCACACCCCCCTAACACTATGCACCCAAGACAATTGCCCCCTTCATCCTACCCTTATGTATGTGAGTCTGTGTATGTACTTCCCACTCCCCTGCTACTTCTGTACACCAACTCAAAGATCAGTGGGAAGAACAGAAGACTCTCTAAACTTCACTGTCTGCCAATCTCACACTAAGTCTGATCCTGTAACATGTAGTATTTGACAAATTGTGGCTTGAACAAATCAGTCACTTGACTAAAAAAGTTTGGCAAATGTAAGGGGAAACCACACACACATGCATATATATATATATATATATATATATATATATATATATATATATATATATGTGTGTGTGTGTATATATGGTAATAGTACTGATAGGTACTGAAGCTATGACTTTCCATTGGTGTTACCAGAATGTGGATCTGTGTTTCATGTGACGTCTTTCTCAGAGTGCAATTATTATGCAATTATAATGGGAGCATATGCATGTTTCTCATGTTGCTAGTAGAAAAAAAATCATTTTGTAGCAGAGTACAATCCCTGTAAACTGCAAGCTTTATGGCACCGGATGGTCTAAGTCAAGAAGAGCATAAGATCAGCATCACCGGCTGACTGAACAGGTTTCTGAAGCATGAAAGCAACAATGAAAAGAGGCTAACTAGAAGAATGCCCAGGCGGCCATTGTAGCATTAAATGACCGAATAGTGTAGCTACCTGAGAGATGACTGCTGCTAATATAACTCAATAGATTTAACATGCATTACCCCTAGGTGACTTCAGTGCACAAACTGAAGGAGGACAGCATTTCTAGGTGTTTGTGAGGACAGTGAAAATGAACCAATGAGATCCAGCTGCAGTGGTATACATGGATAAAGCCATGGCCATTCCCAAATGACCCATGTTTATCTAGCTACTCAAGCATTTGATGAAGCTGGCAGGAGAGAACAGGCATGCCCATCCTAGGGGGAGGGGGGTACAGCTAGCTACATGAAAGACACAGTGTTTCAGAGGAGAGGTGGCAAGATGTAGATACAGTCTGTGGGGCAGTGTATAGACTGCCAAGCTGTCATATGACAACAACATTCATACAACAAGATGATGTGGACTTGCACTTCTATGGGGAATGTGTAGAGGCTCCTACTGTGATGCAGGAGACATGCTCCCTATCTAGGGTTGGATTTAAGCCATTAGAATAATACCGGCTTTGCCAAGACCCCATTGCGGGCACAAGCAATACTCACGGCTATCTGAATTTTGGCTTCTGTAGCCGGATCTCACCCACTGTACTGCACTATACTGGGTACATCTCTACTACAAGGGAATAAACAGACTGAATCTGGCTGGGGAGGCATAACTCTGAACTACTTAGTGCAAGAAAGCAGGGCAAAGTCAACAATAATGAGAGGACAAAGGTTCAAAATCAGGGACAGAGTTTAATTATTGCTTGTATAAATTTAGAAAGTCGTTAGAATAACAGATTTTGTATTAGCATGTATTTTTTGTAAGATATAAAGTCTGAAATTCAAATTGGGAACAAAAAATGCTAAGTAAAAAAATGAACCAATGAGCTGCTCATGGTCCATGACTGAGCAGGTATTGTTTCTGAATCCCAGTAAAGGCAAGTGTCCCATGTGCCTTAACAAAGCCTTGCATTTATTGGTAATAGACATTGACAGAGTTTGTTCACTGCAATGTGCCACAGAGGCTCTGAGACATTGTAGGTGTATCTCTAACCTGACCTTAATTTTTAGGGAGGCCCATAATATTTCTTCAGAAATTTATTCTTCCTCCCTCAACAAGTCTATGATTTAGTGACAAAATGTAGAGTTAACTTACAAGCACTAAATATTAGGTCATATATTACAGGTTAAGATCTCTAATTCTTTAGAAATTTCTAATCTATGCTAATACAGCTCTTCTTATCATATCAATGTTCTAAATGCAAATTACTACTAAGGTATCCCTGTTTGTTGGTGTTTGTCCCTTATCATTTTTAGCTTGGTCCCTAATTTTTGAGTGAAAAAGTCGAAAGCTATGGACAGGTATATAACTATTATTATTATTATTATTACTACTATTACAGATATTTTTACCATTAAAGTGTGGTGACTGTATTAGTCCTGCTGAGTTTAATGGCCATTTACAAGGAACACAGAGGATGTAAAGTTCACACTATATTTTATTTGACATCATACACAGAAAAGGAGCCAAATGTTTACATTTGACTAACTAAAGAACCAGTACAGCAAATGCAGCTGGAACTTTTGAGGTTGTGATGTATAGAAATGAATCTAGATATTCTGTTATGAGCATCATAACTTAGCAGTAAAACATTACTTTGCAACAAGTTCACATTAAAATTTAATTGTGGCACTTGCTGCATGCTACATGAAAATGATCACATTAACAGTAAAAGTTGTTTAAAAGAAGAAATAAAATTCGAAGCAACTATGTGCAGAATCTATAATGTCATGACTATCATTCTCAATATGTTGATATTTTGACCTAGGCCATGCTTTACCTGTATATTGTCTCAGTGCTTGGAAACCTGACTGGACTGAACTGGAAACCATAACTTCATATACCTTGGTGCAATGTAGACATAGAGAGAGATACAAAAAGTAAGAACTGTAGGGCTGCAAAGTGGAAGATAGGACTAGCATTAATAGCAAACAGGATTATGATCTGGTCTCATTAAGTAAATTTGTTCTCAAAATGGATTCAGAAACTTTATCTCTAGGAACTTTATACTCTGTGATGAATTCATTCCATTTTGAGAACAAACAACTTACTTTGATTGGAGAGATGAACATAATTATTTGTAATACACAGTGAGTTTTAGCTTTCCTAATTATTATGCAATTTATTTCAGAAAAAAAGAACAACAGCATCAATAATGTTAGCCAAGGTGTATACGTAAAGCAGAAAATGCTGCATTTTTGTAAACAGGAGAAGAACTCATTTGTGATGACAGCAAATATCAGTATATTTGGGAGAAGGGAAGGAAATTCTATCTATCAAAGAATCTGCCCACCAACATGCTGTTTATAATGTCTTAGTACTGGAGTTGTATATTTAAACTTAATGAACTACTGTCAGTTTTGAGAAAAAAACTTTACAATGTAAATTTATCTAGTCCTACTAGTATACCACACATTGCAAAGTGACTTACTGTGAATTTATTTATCCCTGACAGCACAGGTCTAATACCCTATTTATTTTTTGAAGGTGAACTTTATTCTATACATACACATGCACACACATAAATAAAGTGGCAATGTGAAATGTCTAACAGCTTTTAAAGCTAACAGTGTGCTTGTTGATGCCACCATGTGGCATCAATAGCATATTGCAGCTTTTAAAGCAGTTAGAGGTTTTCGCATGAAGTTTTGCTGTAATTCTAGTGTTTGTGGCACCACGGACTTTCACTTATGGATAAAGCAGAGGTTCATATGGAAAATTTGGTGTAACAAGGTTATTTTTGTCTTGATTTGACAGCATGCTTGGCATTCATTCCATGTATTACAAATTAGCTATGTATATTTTGTGGTTAAGTAGTCAACAAGAAGATTGATTTAGGATAAATTATGAAATGGTTTGTCACATGTGTTATTAGTTCTCATTAGCTTGTTATGCCCTTGAGTTTGTAGATGGTTATATAAGCAGTCATCAATACAAATGTGCATAATCTCAGACAGACACATTTAATTTTGCAGGACGATGACAGAAGTTACCCATGAACTGATAGCAAGTTTGAATGTGATATCACCTGCAAATGAAGCCTTTTATTGCCCACAATATATATATATATATATATATATATATATATATATATATATATATATATATATATATATATATATATATATATATATATATATATATATATATAGATAGGTGTGTGTGTTCATGTTAATGACTGATTTTTCACAATACACCAGACAACTGTCATTTTTGTATGGATAGTTATGGCTATGAGCTGTTTAAAAACCTGAATCATGATTTCTTCATTTCATTTGCAGGCAGTGTAACTCTGAACCATTTAAAGACAAAAAGCTTCTGGACTTGATTTTGAAAATAGGCATTTGAGCCAAATGGGCCTACCTGCTTAGTAAATTTTATTTATGTATGTATGTATTTATTTATTTGTTTATTTATTTATTTAATTTGTTTACTGGGAAAGTCCATTGAGCCTAAAAGAGTCCATTTTCAGTGGATGCCTGGGGAAAAAACCTCCAACAAGAACATACATATAAAAAATATTAAACATTAATTGGCACAAAAGTAGATACAGTGTTACAGATAGTGATTACAGTAATATATACAGAATATATACATAAAAGCAGGAATTTTGTTGGTTGACAGATGAATTCAATCAGAGAGATAACAGAGATATATAAATCAGCATTAATGAATCAAATAAAAAAAAGTAAAGTCTTTAACCTTCCAATGAGTTTCATTCTGCTGTTCTGTGCCTCACTCTTTTAGCTCTCAAATCAATGAAATACAAAATACAAATTGCTTAACAGAATAATACCATAGAGCCATTTGCCTTTGCCTGCCATGATGTGTGGAAAGTAGAAGTTGGGTAGATTTAGAGAAGGTAACAAAAAGAGAAACGGTGGTGGTCTCTCATTTTCATGGGTCATTAGTGGTAATGGTGTTTACTTTTTGTGAGCTGGGCAGAAATTTGTTTTTCGCAACTCTTATTAACATTAAAATATAAGTAACTGGAAGAGTACAATACTACAATATGCAGAGCCTCATATCCACTTAATAAAAAGAAATTAATAATAAAATGAAAATTAATGCATTTTAAAAAAAGCATGCAAGAAGGATCCAGAAGCAAAAATATACATATTTTACAGCTAGCAAATGATAAGGCCAGTGAGAAATCATTTGGTAACAGACTGCTGTTCAGGAGTTCAAAACAGATAATCCTGCTGAACGTAGTTACTAAGAGACAAAGGTATTCTAAGTGCTAGTGTTGACATCCATTTGCTTTCATGCTGACATTTCAGTGACAGCTGGGCAGAGAATTAACCAGAAAGTGCTAATTTAAGATGAGCTTCAAATCATTTACTTTGAGAACACTATCATTTTTCCATTTCTTTATGACAGATTTTTTAGTTACCAGAATAATGAAAGTTAATAACTGTATGACCTGTTTACAGCAAACCACCACAGAGCAAAAGAAACAGTTCTGGGCTGAGGTTGACTTTTTGAGTTATATGCCTTGAATGTCGAAATTAAAGATGCCAGGTATGGCTAATATAAGTAACAGGGAAGAGATATATGTTCCTAGTGGTGTCCATGCACTGACATGAATCTCCATTATTCTAAAATAGTTCTGGGAAATGTTCTGCTAAGCTAGCTAGATAAGTGAAACTCCTTAGGAAAACAATGTGAGCCAAAGAATCTTCACAATCATCAAAATAAAATGTTATGCACATTAATTAAAATACAAATGTAAAAAGTGAATTGTCAAAATATTCCTGTAACCTTTGTAAGAAGCTCTGTAGAGACATTAAGTAACAGTACTTTACAGAACCCCAGGATTGCACCGACTCCACATTCTATAAAAATCTTTTGGCAGACTGTTAAACTTCTTAAGTTTGCAAACATGAAGCAACTATCTGACAAGAAAACTGTTGAAGCTTGCAGTACCTTCTTTATCAAATATGCACCCTAACGTGATGTAAGTGCACCTTTACATTTGCTTCCTGCAAAACTTTGAAACATTTTCCCACTGAGCTCGAGGATGACTCCACAGTGAGGAATTTACTTTGGCAAATCCAGCCAGAAGTCAAAGCCCAAATAGATTATGGGCATAATATGTCTTTCAGACATATACACTACACATACATGGCCAAAATGTCTACAACCTAACTTACATATAAATACACTTGCAATAAAATAACACACATTAACCAAACACTCAGACAAACACAACACACTCACATACTATTTTGTGTCTGGATAAAGCCCTCACAGCACCCAAATGGGTAAACATTATTTCTTCTCCTTAGCTGCCCTTGACACTGAAGAAACAGAATCTTAGTTCAGAAATTCCTTCAAAGTACAGAACAACCTCACACTGCCATAATATCAAACACAATGAATGTCACTTGCCTCAGCTTACAAATGCATAATTTGCACAAATTGCTATTGCATCATTATAGAAATCTTACAGAATATCACCTAAATACCAGCAACTTTGCTTTCAACTTCATGCTAGCCCAGTGACATGATTCAACAGAAGCCTGAATGAAAACATGAAAAAACGTAAAAAACTGCAAACATCCTGTCTAGTTGCAAAGGTGGACCACATTGCTTTAGCAAGTACAATATGACTGCTTTTCTTAGTCCATCATACAAGTAGTCACATGGACACCTATCACTATTCCTCAGCTACATTATGCTACAAGGTTATGCATGGTACTGCCACTGCACTTAGTAACCTTAATGTAGCCATCAAACCTTGCACAACAGCCTAATTAGAGTAGAACCATATCTTCATATTTCAATGTTTTTGCTTCAGTGGCTAATCTACTATTTACAGAGCAAATGAAGCCATCTTGTATCAGTAATACTGTCCTATCTTGCTTTCAGAGTTATATTAGCACTGCTATCAATCAAAGTAGAGAAATGCCTTCTCTGTACTAGAAATCATTAGCGCTCGGCCCCCAAGACTCACTGTTAGGGTCTCACCTCACCTCTTCTTATTAATCTTACACAGAATCCCTATCACTTACATAAATACAATGAACTATAATATGAAAGTAACTTCAATCTATGCTGAAAAGCCCATGAAGATGCGTACATTGTCTGTGTGCTACAGCAGTCAGTTGTTCCACAAACACCGTGAGCCCAGTCAGGATTAAGTGCAATCTGACTCCACTGCACAGATGAATAAAGCTGTGACTGTAATTCCAATGACCCAAATTTGAATACCAACCCAGTAAAAGCTGGAAGGGCCACTCAGTAATGATAGAAATGAGTTGATCATGGTGTCTCATCCATTCCTGGAGGAGTGCATCTTTGGAGTCCTGCCATAAGGGGGCACAATTCTAGGATTTCCAGCCTCAGTGCAAGTTTCTGCCAAAGACCATGTGTGTACTGCACTTGGAACATAAGAATGTGGAAGCATGTGGTCACATAGTATTGGAATAGAGGACATTTTTCTATGCCTGCCAGTGAACAGAAAGAGAGAGAGGGGATGGTCATCCGATAAATTCTGAGGCACTAAAGTTGAAAGTCTGCCACCACTTAATATTCCCCCTACTGGAAGCCATCAGTGGTATGGGCTGTGAAAGGCAAATCCTCTCAGGAAAAGTGAAACACTGCTCACAGGTTAATGTCTTGTGCTGGTAAGGCAGGTAAAAGAGAAAAAAAGAACCAGCTAATTAGGTAAAAGATCTTGATGGTTTCCCTCCATCCTCCACCCCCACTGAGGAAAAACGGTTAAAGCAATACATTTTTACACCAAAATTATCTGTTTGTAATACTTCTGCATTAAAAATCAAAGTTGCACAGGAATACTACAATTATCTTAACACTGGCGAAAAATGTACCTTTAAAAACTCTTCTAAAAATAATTTCTAGGATGTCAATATAAAGTACAATAATTTACCAGTAATTTAATGAGGATAAGCATGACAAACTACATTCTCATCCCTTGAGTGCCCTTCAGTTCATTTATCCTTACAGAAATTCTACAATATACAGTGGACAAACTGCTGCATTTTACAAAAACATAGATATACTTGCAGCCAGCTACACATTTTGGTTGCAATACCATAATTATTCTGCTAACACTCAAAATGAGTGAAATACGAAGCAACAATTAAAAATAAAATCAAAGTTCGTAACAGCTCATAAAATATTGGCCCAGATTCAATGACGCCTACACTAAGTGTACATGATATGTATTCAAGAACATGCACAGTTTTTGTGCTTTCTATTCAAGCAGTAAGTGTACGTGTCATCTACACTTTGTAGTAACCTTTATGAATCCTCGTCAATGCTTAAAGCTGCAAGAATATTAGTAGGAAAACTAAAATTAGGAGGAAGAAAGTGTGAGCTACGTCAGTGTTGTCTGTTCACTCAGTGTAGTGTTATTGAATTCCAGGCATTGTGTTCTAGGGTTCATAGGTTCATAGGTAAGTACTAGGCTATTGGTCCTGGGGCCTATACAAGCCCAGCCAAAAAGGTACCCTGACTTTTGCCACCCAAGAAAATTATTTTCCTGTGCCACTGTCGAGCAGAGCCACAATGGTGATCCCTGGAGTGAATTTCCTATTTCCCATCCAATCATCAAGATTTTTCTTGAAAAGTGCTAATGAGGAGCTTTGTTTGATATAGATAAGTAGTTTGTTCCAGAGTATGGGAAGTCTCTGGGACAGGAATCTATCCCTCCGGCATGTTCTGTTTATTGTGGTGACAAGGTTTAGGTCCCTAGAGTGTGTAGCTCTTAATGACTTATCATCATAATCACCCCCCCTTTTTCCTATTTTACATGGGATCAAGGTGTCATATCATCTGTTGCCAACTCTCTTGATTCAGCGACACTCTCTTACCTTCTTCAGTAATCATACCTTATTCTTGCATATCTTCTGTCATGCATTCCATCTGTTTCTTGGCACCTTTCGTCTTCTTCTGTCTCTCCCAAATCTGCTTTACCAGTTCATGTTCCAGTTTTCTACATGTGACTGAACCACAACTACCTATTCTCCTTGACTTTCTCTGTAACTGTGATTACTTTGTCTTCATATTTGAAGTCTTCATTCCCTACATCATTCCCACAGTGTAGATCCTAATACCCAACTCAGGCACTTCATCTCCATTATTTTAATCTTCCTTAGTTACTCTGTCTTCACTGCCTAGGTTTATGTGCCAGACAGAAGTACTGGTCACACCACTGTTGAGTACACCTTACTTTTCAGCTTCTTCAGTATTCTTCTATTGAACACTACCCCAGGCACTTTATGCCGTTTGGCTGCAGCCCCTCTGACTCTAGCTTTGATGTGCTCATTCATATTTTCCTTCTCCTCAACATCCTCACTCAGATATCTAAAGCTGTTAACCTGTTCTACTATTTTCCCTTCTATTTCAAATTTTCAGACTCTTCTGATCCTCATTTTATTCCAGGACCACTGCCTTGACTTTCATCTCATGTACCATTAGTTTTGCATGCCAGTGCCCCATCGTTTGAGATGGTTTCTGTTTAGGACCTACTCATAATACCACACTGTCTGCATATAGCAACTTTGCTGCTCTGTCCAATCCAGGCTATTTGCTGATGTAGTTCATCACCAGTATTCTTGCATGCCCACTACCTCAGGACTTCAAATCTTCACAGAACTTCCCTAATCATCTTTATTTGGACATTGCCATATGCTTTCTTCATGTCTATGAATGTCCAGTTGGACTCTCCTCTTCTCCAGCTTTTTCTCCACTATCTGTTTCACTGCAAACATTGGGTCAGCTGTACTGCATCCTGATTTGAATTGGAACTGCTTAGCTCTTATTTTACTTTCTACTACTCTGTGTATTCATTTATCAATCTTCCTCCCTAGAAATTTCATACAATGTGACAGTATATGGTACTTTTGTATTGCATGTGGTGGTAAAGATCACTTTTCTTCTTGTACGCTTGCACAAGAATGGTTATTCTTCTATTGTCTAGGATATGCCTCTCTCTATGTCTCTATCCTCAACATAATGAGTACCTTCTGGAGATATTTTCCAGAAAGTACCCAACATCTTCATCATAGCAGTGACTTCATGTGAGCCTGCCTCTTTCCCTGACTTCATCTTCCTTAGTGCACTTCATACTTCTTCTAAGGTTGGCTCTCTTTCCACATTCATTGTAGCTGTGCATGCAGTAGTATGACTTCTGTATGGTCTTCTTCATTCAGAGGCTTTTTGAAATAGTACTTCTTCCATCTGCCCTTGATGTTCTCTGGACTGGAAAGCAGATTGTTGCTGGCCTCCCTTATGAATGGTATCTGCTGACTATCTTCTTTGTCTTTCTGTCACTGTCTTGTAACCTGACAGAACTTGTGTCATCTGCTGAATCACTTTCCTGTAGCTGGTAGAGGGCCCTGTTCATTTCATTTAGTTATTTATGTGAAGTCCAGCTAAGGGAATCATGATAATCAAAGAGGCCATGAAACCCCAAATCCTGCTAAATTTCCTGGCAGATGTCGAGATTGGCAGGAAACTTCCATGAGGATCTGCTTGTATTATTCTACCTTGTCCACTTGACAAAAAGCTCCTCCTAGGGGAACATCTGGTAGGCATTCCATAAAAACTAGTGCAAAGGAAGGAATGAGAGATGATTTCCACAAGTTGAGTTGAAATCTCAGACAGAACAGGAGCTTCACAGCCCATATCTGGGAATTCTGACAACTGGAAAAAGTGTCTGCAAATATAAGACAATCATCAAAAAACATGGAACTATGTGAATGCACTGAAGCCTGTTGTGAACAGTCACTTGAGCCAGGGACTTTGTAAATACCCTTAGTGCAGTGGCTAGACCAAAGGGTAAGACAGAGAACTGATAATGTGAGCTATACACAGAAAATATTTAAACAATCTGAATTCTTTGCAAATTGGGAAGTGATGATAAGCATCTTTTAGGTACATTATTACTATGAAGCTGCAGAAAGGTAAGGGAGGACAAAGAGTTCAAAGGGATAACATTTTGAACTTTGGAACCTTGACAGAAGGTCTAGGAGTGGTCTTTCAAGTTCCCTCTTTCTTTAGTACCAGAAAAAAATTCTTGAATAAAAGCCTTTGCTCATCTGAGCAGATGGCACAAGTTCTGCTACCCACTAAACCAACACATGCTCTAGAATATGAAGAAACAGGGATGTCTGGTTTGCAGGATGAGGAGAAATCCTCTAAAAAGGGGGACAAAATTTCCATTGCCATCTGTACCACTTGCTGGATAAGTCTCAGAACCCACCTTTCTGAAATAATCTGATGCCACTTTGGAGGATGGAGGCCTAGACATAGGGAGAGATTTATAAGATTACCAAGGTGGGACGTGGGGCAGAGAAAACATGGAAGAGGGAAATAATCATTCAAACTTCTTGGACTGTCCTTCAGCTTGGGAAGGTCCCCCTTTTTTTCTTTGAGTCTCCTTGTCTCTTCTGTTTGATATTCTGCTGTTACTTTTCCGAGACTGCTTACTTTGTTTCCCGGAAAAGAAACCTAAAAATGAATGAATGAGTTTACTTAACTTTGAAAAGGAAGGTTGAAAAATCTGAGTAACCTCATCTGTCATTGAGTCCTTTATGGACCTCAGCAGCAGTGGGGCAAAATAACACATTTTTGTCTAGGGAAGAATTCAAACTTTCTGACTTAACATCCTCTGCTAAGTTTTGAGAAGTAACCATGCAAATGTTCTCATAACCGACCAAGTAGCAGCAGTTCTGGATATAGCATCAACAGAGTCATAAGAGCACTTTTAAAGTGTTTGTTTACTTGAGAAACAGACAAATAATGAATTCAGTGAAGTTTTGGCTTCTGAAGAAGGAAGTTTAGCAGCTAACATTCTTGTGTTCTCAAAAGAGGGCAGTAAGAATTTTAATATATGAGCCTGGCAATTCAGAATTCTGAAAATTAAAGTAACAGAAGATTAAGCTTTTTTCCCAAATATGTCAGAAGCTTTCCTAGCCTTATCGGAGGGAATGGGGTTAACATTCACAATCTGTATGGCAGCAGAAGACATAGATAAAGATATCACTGCAGGATCTAATTTGGGATTAGAAAACAAGAAATTGCTATATCAGACATTGGAATTTATGTGTCAGAGGTACTTTATATATGCCATCAGACTTTTGATAGCAGGGGGATAACTGTCAGACATACTGTATACTGTTAAGAAAACATCCTCTAAGGCAGACAATACACGAGAAACAGCTGTGTAAATCTATTTTTAACAAATTATCGTATTTTTGCTGAGAAATAAGAATTTCATTCTACTTATACTGAAATAACTGTTTCAGTTTATTAATAGTCCCAGAAAACATAATTCTGGAGAGAAATATGAAGAACCACGTCTTTCTTCAAATCAGTATCTTCAGCTTGAGGAGAATTAAATGAAGACTCACCCCCAATCTGATTGGAAATCAGTGTCAATGTCAAACTGTGAGGGGAAACCTTTTTCTTTTTCTATTAGAAAACAGTGTAGAAACAGGATTTAAAACATTAAAAGCAGAGAGCAATCCTTAGAAATCCCCAAAATCTTCCAGGTCCATAGTTAAAGATGACGAAGATTTTTTTTTCTGTTATATTTCTTATTGTTTTCCAAATTAGATTACAATTATTAACCAATTATAGAAATTACAATATATAAGTCCTGAAACATAAATATTACAGAAAGATAGAAATCAAAGATGATAATTACAGTAATGATATTATAACAACAATAAAACATAACTATTTACAAAGGTGTCTAATCATCATTGAAAGAAGTAATTGCATTTAAAATAGAATCATATCATTTCAGTTAGAGATGTTGTCCATTTTCTCTAAGGTTTTTATTACTGTCAACCAAGTATTCAGATATGATGTAATTCTATTAGTTCTTTGTTTAGAGTATTTATGTCCATTTGACCAACAGACAAAGTAAGATTTTTAAAATCTATAAATGAAGGAGACATTTGTTTTTTCCAGTTCATGGTAATTATCTTTCTGGCTGTAGTTAATAAAGTCCATAGAACTGATAGTTAATTTCTTGAAACACAGTTAGGTATAGGTGCGTTGAACAAAACCAAAATTTTAGTCAACTTGAAGTTGTTATTAAATATAGTCTGAAAAAAATAGTTTATGTTATTCCAATAAGATTCTATTTTTTACAATCATAGAAAACATGTTCCCAATTTGCTTTTCATTTCTTTTCACATCTCCAACAACTTTCTTGGTTGTCAAACATTAAAGCTAATTTATGTAGAGTGTAAAAAGTTCTATGTAGGAATCTCCATGAGAACAAATGCCAATGGGGAGATAATGTGGTATGTTTTGAGGACCTTAGAATAATTTTTTTCTCATCATCTTGTGGAGAATGCCCATTAACCATTGTAAAGTAATTCCAATAAGAGTCTTTGCAATAAATATTTATTTCTTTGATTATTTTGTATATGTTAGACAAGTATCCATTTCCTTGGAAAGGTTGATTATAGATGAGTGTAATGTAGTCAATAAGGTTAGGTATTTCATGCCTAACAGAAATTTGAATTGCATCTCTCTTATTTAATAGGAATTGCCTCAATGATTGTAAAGTTAACCATATATCATTTGTTAAGTTATATTTATCTATTAGATATGTGATGGATAATACCTTGCCTTTTTCTAATAATTGATGCCAATATATTATTTCTGCTTTCTTTAATTTCTCCATTCTATTAAATTGAAGTGTTTCAAAATTATTAGAGGTGTATGCTAATATAAAAATTAAAATTATCCAAGATTTAATACTGGGATTTAGGTTTACAATTTTTTTAAATATAGTTAATGTACATTTTATAAAAAGTGAAGGTATTTTACTATTTTTGTTTAGCAAAATGTATGATTTTAAAGTCCAGTAGAAGATACTTGATAAAATGAATAGATGATTTTGGATATGATTTTGCATAGTATCTAAGTGAATTTGTTCATGTAGTAATTTCCATATAGATGAGGATTATGGATTAAGTCATAAAGTCATATTTTTATAACAGCAGATAGGGCACATATCTCCATATCAGGAAGATTGATTCCTCTGACCTCCCAGTTTGGCAAATGTTTAAAGCAATTCAAGGTTTAAGAGGATGCCATAAGAAATTTTAAATAATTTTATTATATTTTGTATTATATTCTTAGGGGGTGGCAGAGAAAAAACTTGAATGAGATATAATATTTTGGGAAAGATAATTGATTTAATGAAATATAGCCTGCCCTCCATTGTAAATAGATCTTTATTCCAATTTGTAATCAATATTTCTATGTTGTTTATTACAGTGGTGTAGTTAAATATAATGGTGTCATTTAAATCTTGTGTTAAACTCCTAAGTAGTGAAGTTTACCCTCAGCAGCAAAATATTTAGAAAATATTTTATCTAGGTTGTTGTTTGTTTTAGGACTCAAACATAAAATGCTTGTTTTGTCATCATAAAATTGTAACCCAGAAACTTTTTGAAAATTGGCTATAGTTTTAAATAATGCTTGTATAGAGTTATTTTCATTAGCAAGATATCATCTGCAAACCGTTTGAGTTTTAAGTTTAAGGTTTTGGTTATTTCTATACCTTGTATGTTTTCTTGTGATCTAATATTGTTTGCAAAGGGCTCAATCAGTCTTGTTTAGTTCCTTTTTTGATTGTAATAGAATCTGATCTATAATATCCCAATTTAACATAAGCTAAAGAATTTTCATAAAAGGTCATAATTAGATTTGTAAAGGCTTTGGGAAATTTATATTCTTCCAATACTAAGTATAAATATCTCCAGTTTATGGTGTTGAAAGCACTATTGATGTCTAAAGAAACTTTTAGTTATGTACTCACCATAACTTCAGATGTTTGGGATCCATCTCGCCTACATTCTGACTGATGGGTTCGAGCCGGCGATCCCTCGGCTCCGACCGGCACTTATGCCAAAGAGCGAAGTCTCTTATTGGCTGAGCTTACTATATCCCAGGATGCACCACTACCAGTCCCCCAGATCTAGTTTGTCCGCATACATGCACACATGCAAGCACTGCTTATATAACATCATCAGAAGAAACAAGATAAAACAGTAGAACTCAAAACCGTTCAATCTCTTCTGATCTCCAAGGCCGGGGGCAGGAGGGTGGAGTTTAGAATGACAGATGGATCCCAAACATCTGAAGTTATGGTGAGTACATAACTAAAAGATGTTATGTGATCCTATCTCATTCTGACTGATGGGACAGCGTCCCTAGCACCTGAATCCTGGGTGGCTCACTGGAAAACACTCCTGAGTACCGTGGAATCAAATGATGCTCGCCCTCTAGATGCCACATCCAATTTATAGTGGGAAATGAAAGTGTGCGGATTGGACCAAATAGCCGCAGCACAAATCTCAGAAATAGCGAGCTTGGAATGAAAGGCTATAGAAGTAGCCATAGCTCTGGTAGAGTGGGCTTTGATAGATGTTGTAAGTTGCTTATTTGAAGAGGAATAAGCCTGAGTTGTACAATCTCTAATCCATTTGGAGATAGTAGCTTTTGTGATGGTTTTACCCAATTTATTGTCTGAGAAGGACACAAACAACTGGTCTGATTTACGAATTTGCTGAGTCCTGTCTAGATAGAAGCGCAATTGCCTGTGAACATCCAATTTATGGAGAGTGTATTCTGCTTCATTGGAGAATTTTGGAAAGAAAACTGGTAGCTCTAGAGATTGTTGGAGACAGAGATTAGAACAGACCTTTGGGACAAAAGATGGGTTAGGCCTAAGTGATACTCTATCCTTGTGAAAAATCAAGTACGGTGGTTTGATAGATAGGGCTTGAAGCTCTGAAACTCTTCTTGCAGAGGTAATTGCAACTAAGAAGGCAGTTTTCCAAGACAGATATTTTAACTCACATGTAGCAGCCGGTTCGAAGGGGAAGATGTTAATGCACTAAGCACCAAATCAAGATCCCACGGAGGCAGGATGAAAACTGGGGTCTTAACAGCCCACCTTTAATGAAAGTTTTGCATAATCTGCTGCTCATCAACGGATCCATGGATTCGTGAAATTTAGAGATAGCTGCCAGTTGGACTTTAATAGTAGATACTGAAGATCCTTGATTAAACAAGGATGTTAAAATTTCAAAACCTCTGGGATCCAGATAGCAAACCTCTTCCACTTACTGAGGTACAATTTCTTAGTGGTGGGTTTGTGATAAAATGTGAATAACTTCCGGGTCTAAGGTGTGATTTCTGACTAAGGTCGGAAGTGGAGGAGCCAAGCTGTCAACTTCAAAGTGTGAAGGGACTGGTGTTGTCGCCCCGACTGATGAATTAGCAGATCCGCAGTTAGATCTAAAACCCACGGATCGTCCATGTTTCTTCAGGTAGAAACCATACCTGACGAGGCCAGTGCGGAGCAATTAGTATCATTGTGGACCCCAATTGAGAAGCTTTCTGTATGACTTTGGGGAGAAGTGGAATCGGAGGAAAGGCATAAAGTAGCCCTGTTGGCCAAGGTTGTGCTAGAGCATGTGTGTCCACGGGATGCCCTCAGAGCTCTTCCATGCCCGTGTGACCCAAACCCTCCCTTTAAAGTAGAAATTAAGCTGTTTTTTCGCTCAAGTCCTTCAACGCTATGCGCCACATTACTTGTTTCACTTTTTTATGCCAGTGATATATTCATGATCAACAGGTGAAGGAAGAGCATTGTGATCGCGGTGAAGAAAGAACTGAGAGCGAGGGGATTGTAATATTTATTTTATTTATATACACTGACTACACTACACATCTCCTGCAGTAACAGGTAAGTCGTTAGATTAGTCTTAGTGTTAACTAGTAACTGTAAGGCACAACACTGCTCTAATCTACAAGGATGCCTAGACCTGTTTCAAGGAAGGATCATATGTTTCTGAAAATGTTATGTACCTACAAACTTGTGTTAATTTTATATGGAGTCAGGATAATGTGGAAGGATACCAATCAAGAAATGTGTATTTTACTAAATAACAGAAGCACAAGAACAATAAATAATCAAGATTTGCTTTGGTATGTGTGTGTGTGTGTGTGTGTGTGTGTGTGTGTGTGTGTGTGTGTGTGTGTGTGTGTATGGGGGAAGTTCAGAGTCCTCTTACGAGCTTTAAAATAAACCAAGCACCTACCACCCTGCTTATAAATGTCTACTTTGCAACAATGAAGCATGAATGGTAAAGCTCAATAAAAGTACATACATTTTGAATGCTATTCTACTGTGTGCTTTTTTTCTTTTAAAGTCCTTCAGAATACTGCTGTGTTCCTGAGTGAACCACTCAAGTACATTGCTGTTTCCTGTACATAGGGTTGGATACTCACATTTACAGTTATCACAATTACTTCTGAGAAAAAAATATTTACAACACATGCCAAATACGGAGAAACTGCCAAAAATGTTTGTGCAACATTAAAAGTAAATATAATGGCATGCAGTGCTAGAAAGATAGAAAAAAATCAAGTACTGGCAGCAGGTACTGTGTTTGGCACAATTATTTAATCTGCA
This sequence comes from Protopterus annectens, assembly GCF_019279795.1. Lineage (NCBI taxonomy): Eukaryota > Metazoa > Chordata > Ceratodontiformes > Protopteridae > Protopterus > Protopterus annectens. Next base: position 1,026,890,086 of record NC_056748.1, on the reverse strand, counting down.
ATACAACCTCAGCATCTTCAGCTTGTGTTTTAATGACTGAAATATGTAAGAATTACTGGTATGAATTGTGTGTGTGTGTGTGTGTGTGTGTGTGTGTGTGTGTGTGTGTGTGTGTGTGTGTGTGTGTGTGTGTATTGCAGTGCTAAATGTTACAAGCTGTTGCATAGCAGAGTATCACCAGCATCATTTGATTTTTCCAGACGCCTTTTTATTAATGTTGCAAATGTATTTATTATAATTATAGCAATAAGCAGACTTCTACGGTGGTGATGTTACAAACTCTGTTCATACACACTGTGTTGTCAGCGAAATCATATGACTATTAGTCTGCTATGTGACTGGATGAGTGAATGGTTACTATTCTAACTACACACCCTTTATGTCTCTGAGCAAGTTTCGAAGAAACTAATGAGATATGTTGTTGTATGTGAACTCATATTACTATAACATTAGTTAAATATAAAGCTGCTATGTGACTGACAATAGAAAATGTATGGGACTGCCTAGTTAAGTAACTTAGAGTTTGTGTGTGCAGACAGCTAGCATATCACGAATCCTTTAGTTTAGTTTGTATTAGTCCGCGTGTACCTTTTTTTTTTTTTTTTTTTTTTTTTGCGACGCGAAGAGACCCTTTTTTTTTTGTCCTCACTTGCCGCTTGCAATGATATATTTTACATGCGCCCCGGACCATTTCTGTTGACTCAATGCGGCCCTTGCAACTGAAAAGGTTGGACACCCCTGTGCTAGAGCATCCATAGCTGCTTCCCCCTGATGTGGAGTCAAGGTGAAGAACCTTTTGCACTTTGTATTTTGTGGTGTTGGAAACAGGTCACCCATCTTCTGAAAACCTGAGCTGCTACTGTTTCGTTCAGGGACCACTCGTGAGGAGAGAGAATTGTCCTGCTTAATCTGTCTGCCAATATATTTGATTTGCTGGTAGCTACAGCCCATTCCCACACCCTCATGGCCTCTCTGCAAAAGATCTGGTCCCTCCTTGTTTGTTTAGATACCAGACCACCGACATGTTGTCTGTGTGGATGGCGATGATGCCCTGAGGGAGAAACTTGTAGGCCTGTGGGACAAAAGTACAGCCCTCATCTCCAATACATTGATGTGGAGAAAAGTTTCGCCTGGAAGCCAGGAACCCTGAACTAACCTGCCCAGACAATGCCCCCACCCTGTCTGGGAGGCATCTGTCGTCAGGGTGACCACTGGAGGGGGATACAGGGGGAAAGGACTTCCCTGATTTAGATTGGATGTCTGAAGCCACCAGCGGTCCGTCCGCTTTGCGCTTCTGTAATCATAATGGGGTGATTGAGGGAAGATCCTGAAAGGACCATTGAGTCGATAATAGCCACTGAAGGATCCTCATGTGCAATCTTGCCAGAGGAACTAGAAGAACCGTGGCAGACATCGAACCTAAAAGTTGCAGGACTATTCTGGCTGGGGCCTTGGATCTTGAAAGCAGGGCTTGAACTTGGCCTTGTAAAGTTTGGATCCTTTCGTAGGAAGAAAAATCAATTTTGAGTCTATCTCTGCTCCTATGAACCTTATGCGCTGAGAGGGCAGCAAGACAGACTTTGACCAATTGAATGTAATTCCCAGGGTAGCACCAGGGAAAAGGGCTTTGAGGTTGTCCATTAGTAGATGACTGGTGGTGGCAGTCAGGAGCCAGTCGCCCAGATAGGGAAACACTTGGAATCCAACACTCCGCAGGTGAGCAGTTACTACTGCCAAACATTTGGTGAACACCCTGGGGCTGTGGTGAGACCAAAGGGCAGAGCACAAAATTGGAAATGACTGTCTCCCAGGCTGAAGCGCAGATACTTCCTGGACGCCTCGCGATATCGTGTGATAATAGGCGCCCTTGAGATCTATGGAGCACATCCAAACATCCTTCTCCAATAATGGGAGAATGGATTGTAACGTGACCATTCGGAATTTGGATTTCGGACGGATTGGTTTAGTCTGCTGAGATCCAATATTGGTCTCAGGTCCCCTGTCTTTTGGCACTAAAAGAACCTTGAGTAATTTCCGATCCGATCTGGTCTGTGGGGGGTTGGATGACTCCTTTTCTAGCAGCTTTAACGCCGGCTGCAATTTCCCTTTGACTGGGTAGTGGGTCCGGATTTTTGGACGGTGGGGGTGAGTGTGTGAAGGAATGGTGTAACCTCCGGCATAACTGGCACCCATCTGTCCTGAGTGATTGACTCCCAGGCTTTTAGGTGCTTGGCAAAGGCACCCGACTGGGCTCCGAGCAGCAGCGGGCAATCCTCATGAAGTGTGGGAGGCTAAAGAGCCAAAATTTCCGCCTTCTCATCTGGAGGGGAATCTTCCTGCTGTTGATGGAAAACTTACGTGATTTGGAACCACATCTTCCTCCTCCTTTAGCCTTGGGATAAGGCGAAGCCGGAGTGGAATAACGTGCACCTACGGCAGATAACGTTTTTCCTTCTTGCTCACAGCGGTAAGAGTGTCTTTAACCTTAGGTCCAAACAAAGAGGACCCATCGAAGACTTGAAGGCCTCCGCAATGACACAAACGGAGCCAGGTTTGTCTCCGTGAGCCACGCCTGTGCATATGAAATGAGCCTCATGGACGAGTTAGAAACTGAAGCAAGGATAGCCAACTGAGAGGTAACCGAGTGGGCGAGCTGGTCAGGTAGGGTGCCTGAGAGGGAATCTGACAGCGCCTTGACCAGATCCCTCTGAAGCCTAGTAAAATGTGCCAAATAATTCAGGGACCTTAAAGTAAAGGCCGCTGAAGTCAGGGTACGCTTCTGCATCGGTCCATGCTCCTAGACTCCTTATTAGGAGGATGGACGGACGTTGAAGCCTCTGCCACGCCCTGTTGTGTAGCAGATGCCACCACCATGGCATCTACAGCCACGCTTTTGTTCAGGACTCTCCTTCGGGTGGGGCAGACAAAAATTTGTTAGGACGAGAAGGACGAAGGGACTGGTTCCACGGTATCTGGATGTTCCCACGCCGACAAACTAAATCCAGGAGCCTGGGTCAAGGGCGGAGACACCCAGGAGGCGGAGGGCTGAGCCCCAAAGGCCTTGAGAAGCACTGACTCATCAGCAGAGGGGGTTTGGATATCCAGCCTGTTTGAGGATCTCTAAGATGTCTGCAAATGAGACATCATCCGAGGACGCATCATCAAGATCAGTGTCCATGTAATAGACTCGGGAGTCCACGTGCTTCCTCTTGCACGATCTCTTCCTTGGGGCTCCTCTGAAGACAACTCCAAGAACCCTCAGGAGGAGGGGAACCCCAATGGGGTAACCTCAGGCCCAGGGGCTCCGCTGCCTAAGGACAGGGAACTGCCAAAGACCCAGTCTCCACGCCCAGGAAGGTGCTGGTAAAGCCAGAGATGGCCAAAGAAGACTTGGCCAAGGCACTCCTCATAGCTCTGAAAGCCGGACCCCAGAATCCTGGGAGTCGTCCCCCCGAGCCATGACAGCAGACGGAAGTCCCGCAGCCGGACCGAGAGGGAGGCTCGGAACCGACAGCATAGGTCCCAAACATCACCCCAGGTCCAGCCGAAGAAGTCCGTGTACCCAAATCCTCGACCCAAGGGGTTGGAAGTAAGGGTCGGAGCCGACCCTAAGACCTCTACGACAGCACCTGTCTGACGGAGCGGCTCCCGGGGTCGGAGGAGGAATGGCAATGACATGGGCAGCTGTCGGCCCGAGCCAACTGGGTCGGAGCCAAACAAATTTTGAAAGACTGGGGACTGGAACAGTCTTTGGAGCACCCTGTCTATGTCCGAATCTGACATCCTCGATGACCTAGAGGATACTGAATGGGTTCTCCAACGGCCCCAAGGGGCTAGGGGAATGACTATCGCCAAAGGAATACCCAAACTAGTTTCATCGGGTGCCGAGGGCTGGCGCACCGAGGAGGAAGTGTCTGGCGGACAACGAGCGACAAACCAGTGGAGCCGATGAAGATGACCCGCCTTCGATGCCCCAGCCATCGGCCAAGCTAGAGGAGTCGAGATATCGAGGCAGACCGCCAAGTCCTTGGAGCCGAAGGAGAGGCCTGCCTATGTCTTTTGGCGGTCGGAAGCGACGGACTGGTCGGAGCCGACGCCCTTTTCTTTTTAGCAGGAGAAGGAGAGGATGCTAAAGCTTCTTCAAAGGAGGGTTTTATAATGCCTTTCAATATGAGCTTATTTTTCCTCTCTTGGAGGACCCTTGAGAAAAAGCGGAGACGCTGCAGGACTCCTGCAAATGTTTTGCACCCAAACAATAAACACAGAGAGAGTGGTCATCTGTGATAGACATTTTAAAGTTGCACTTGGTGCACTTTTTAAAGCCTGAAGGCCTAGGAACCTGAGACATTCTGAATTAGTCAAAACACAGTACAAACACTGTAATTAGAAAGAATTTTTTCTCTGCTTTGTCCTTCAGAAGTCACCTACAACCAAAAAGACCGGGAAAGGCCTTTCCACACAAGAGGTACTCCTAGTCAACACTCACAACACAAGAATTTACCAAGTAAATTTCACCAAACGCACTCTAAACACAAGAATAGCTGTTAAAACAGCTTTTTGTTGAAGAATAAAGAAATTCCTGACAGAAAAACTAGTGAAAATAATCACTACTTAGCTCAGCCAGCTCGAGACCACGTCTTCACTGTAGCAGCAACAAAGGATCTGGGGACTGGTAGTGGTGCATCCTGGGATATAGTAAGCTCAGCCAATAAGAGACTTTGGCATAAGGAGCCGAGGGATCGGCTCCGAACCCATCAGTCAGAATGTAGGCGAGATAGGATCACATAACATCTAAAGTTAAGTCTTTGTCTCTATGTTTAACATAGTCGATTAATGTTATTATTCCTTTAATGTTGTCATAAATATTTCTTCATTTTATGAAACATGTCTGATTTTCATGTATTAATATGGGAAGGAAATGTTTGATTCTGTTTGCAAAAATTGCCATAAACATCCTATAATCTATGTTAAGTAGTGGTATAGGCCTATAAGATGAACAATACTTTTCATCTTTACCAGGTTTTACTATTGGTGATATTAGTGAATATTTCCATGATGAGGGTGGTAATAATTCTTCTTTGGATATATTATATACTTTTAAGAGTAGTGATAATGATAATGATTGTCCTGACAATAGTTTGATCATTTCTGGTAATATGTTATCTGATCCAGGAGCCTTATTCATTTTAAGTTTGGAGATTTGGGCTTTTAGTTATGTCATTGTTATTGATTTATTAATTATATCAATTTGGGGCTGGGATAGTTTAATAGAAATATTTTTGTTAAGAAACATCTTAATATCATTTATTGAAATAAGATCAAGGTTGAATGTATTAAGAGTGCTATAATGAAGTCTAAAGGTTTCTAATATGTTATTAAGATCAGTTACTAATGTATTTGTGTGTGTGTGTATTGTATATCCCTTTTGCTTGGATTTAATAATATTTTGTCCTATTTGCTAGCTGTTTTTGATTGAAGAAATTCATAGAATATGAGTTTAATTTAATTTTCTCAAAATTTATCATAGTTTTGTGATGAAGTATTTCAGAATATTTATTGTTGGTTTGTGTTAGCTCAGAAATTAGGTTGGAGTTGCCTTTTTGAAATTGTAGTTTGAGATTATCTAGTTTAGTTTGCAGATCCATCATTTCTTTATTCCATGCCTTTTTCTTGTTAATATACCAAGATAGTGATTACCATAAATATATGATTTTAAAGAGTCCCACACATATATTTTTGAGATATCTTCAGTATTATTTCCAAGAAAGCCTTTATCTTATTTATATAAAATTATTTAAAGTATTTTAGATTAGTTAAGTATGAGGGTATTCTAGTTACAGGCAGAGAGAAATATGGTTCTGTATCTATTTCAATAGTAAAGCATTATGATCTGATAGAGGACATGCTATTACTTTAACTCCATTTAATTTTGTTATAAAATCATTTGATACATAAACTCTGTCAATACATTAGTTGGATTTATGTTGGTGTGACTAAAAGGTGAAAAAATAATGAATCATGATTAGCAAATTGGTTAATATCTTTAATTATTACTGTATCAATAAATTTCTTTAGAGCTCTTGAGGCAAGATATTTCTTTTGTTTGCTATGAGAATCAGAGTCTTTGTCGTCCTTTATACAATTGAAGTCTCCTGCTATTATTAAACTGCCTTTAGCATAGTGTATAATATCTTCTAAATGGTTATTGAGTGTTTTAATTACATCTCAGGGAAGCCAATATATATTAGCTAAAGTATAAAATGTTTTATTGATTTCAAGAGATACTAAACAAAACATTCCTGAGGAGTCTTAATATATTGAGAGTATCTTGGGAGAAAGAGTAGAATTTCTAATTAGTATATATACTCCTCTTTTCTTTTGCTTAAATTGTGACATTGTTAAAATTGTATAATTATTGAAATTTAATTTATTTGTATCCTCATTATTCAGATGTGTTTCTTGAAGAAATACCGTTTGAGGTTTATGTAAGTTAACGTATTTGAATAAACTTCTTTTGTTATTATTAGTAAGGCAATTAACATTAATAGATAGAGACTTCATATAGTATTTAAATGTGTCAGTTTATGGTAAGATATATGGTTTATATATATAACAACATGTGTATTATGGTGAAAAGAGTTTACAATTATATATGTGTGTGATAAACTTTCATTTGTGTTAGACACCTTAAATACCCAGACAAACGTTTATGAAACAAAATGATTAATGCAACTAATACCCAACTCTATGAGGACTAAATCCTCCTGTCTGAGTAAAAAAGTCATGCAGACAGTTCCTCTAATCATAACTATTATACACAGAGAGAGTCTCTCAACCTCGTGTAATTTTATGTTTAAAGAATTATGTGGTAGGAAATTATAGTTTCAGCTTGTAATAGTATGTGAATGAAAAATGATTTTTAGAACAGATCATGTTAACCAGAAATGCTTAATAAAAATCTTAATCCAAGGTTAATAGTTAAGATGATATAAAAAGGTAGTGATGAATGTCTGATCAACATCATTTTATATATATATGTATGTGTGTATATATATATATATATATATATATATATATATATATATATATATATATATATATATATATATATACATATACATATATACACACATTATTACAGTGCAAACACCATAGTGAAATATATAAATTTCTAATCCTTAAAAGGTTTAAGTTTACCTCTTATTAGATTTTTCAATATTCCAAGGAAAATTGTAGATAAACATGAAATTCTCTCAATACTTTTTCATTACGGTATTATTATAAGTAAGTCAGAATGAATAAAAGTTAAAAAACTTGAGCAAATAATCAAATTAGTTGTTATAATCTTTTGATATATTTAGTAATGAATACATTTTGTATAATTTCTGAAGTTTAACTGAGATCCTGAGGCATAATATGATATAGAATTCTAATCCCTATATTGTATTCAACAATATACCAAACAAGCAATCAACACTTCAGAGATTTTAATTAGATCAGATGCATGCTGATAGCTGAAACTGATATGATCAGTTAAGTTCTTTTGTCTTATAATAAAGACTTCATAAAATAATTAATGCATAAATCACACTTATTAAAATGCATTAAGCATTAAACATCAAATCACTTTATAAAACTTCAGCAAATCGCAACTTAAGCATGTAATAGATATGTTTCACAAACTAGATCAAGAAAGAGTATTAGTCATTGACAACGTTGTAAGATAAATGAGACTTATAGTTGTATGACTCATATTTTTAGTGTATTGCTTATAGAGGCATCCACTTTACCCAAGCCAACAGCAAATCATAGCTAATGTACCTTGCATAGACAACCATGAAAATTGGAAAACTATCTGCTTTTGGAATCATACAATTGTTCAGTAATCTTTTTATGTGCCTTATTATAGGTACAGAACTAATATTGTAAAACTTTCCAGACACAGACAGTTCAACTCTGGAATGCGATGCTTAGAATAACAATATATTACAGCAAGAAACCACCAGTTTCAACCTTTTCCTTTTTTTTGTGTGTTTTGTTTTCTTTTCCCTTCCTTTTTCCCTCTTTGTCAGGTGACCTATGTTTGAACTCCACAAAATTACAGTTAATGATTTAGATGACCAATGCATTTTGCATCCCTTTAACATGAAGTTTCATTAATTTATTATGCCTTTTAAAATATTTAAAATTGGAAGGGGTAGTTTTTTGAAAACAGGGAAAGTAGGTCTGTGCATACTGTGTACCATAATCAAGTACGTTCAGACAGTAACACAATAGGATACTTGGTTGAATATCAGGACACAGGTGAGCAAATATTGTAGGCATGCTTGTTATGCAGTGTATCGAACTTTCTTTTGTGAATCTTTAAGTGGAAATGATAAGTCAATAAATACAGCACATCTGTATGCTGTTACCTTGTTTTAGTGTTAAATACCAATAGAGCAAAATTCAGCACAAGGTAAGGGCTACATTTTTTATCTTTCCCCAACAATACAGCAGTTATTAAAGCAGTTCACAACAAATTGCCTTTTAAACATAGTGCACTTTTCTTGAAACATGAAAACCCACTGTCAGGGTACAACTATCAGCTCTTCATAAATATTTTCCTTTATAAGAGGTACAGCTCATTTAGGCACAAACACATATCGCAGAAGTACTCCTTTTAAAAGTGATTTGCTTACAGACACTGTACAGCTTCCTTTTTTTACTTATACAGTTACTGCAAAAGTGCTTAACTAGGAAATACATACTTTACAGTGAATTTATCACAGTAACATTTGGTAACAAAACATGGTATAGGATCATGCACCAAAGGAAATAAATCTTTGTCAAAGTTAACCTTAACTATTGGCTGTAGAAAGCACCTTTTCATTTGTCTTTTCCCTCTAAATGCATATTTTTTCCCTCCCCCTTCTCCTTTTTTTTTATTTTCTTCCTGTGAGTGGGCTCAAAAACAGAGTTATCTTTTTATTTACAGGTGAGAAAATAGTAAGGAAATGTGTTATGAAACGTTAATCATTGTTAATAACTAGCAGATACTAAGAGTACGAAAGGCTTGCACTGTGCTCACACCCAGGGAGGAACTTAAAACTTACTAATAGCATACAACAAGCCTTGCAGCTTTTACAGTCAGTGAGACACATAAAACTTAGTGTCCTGCTATATTGCTAGCCTTATGCATGCCTTCACTAATAACCTGTAATAATAATAATGGAAACAGAACCTGTTGAATAGGACAGGTAAGAATCACTTTACTTGGGAAATAACCCGCTCATTCCTTTTACAGGAGAGTCCAGAATTGAGTAGCTACGCCTGGGATGAGGGGGCGTGAACAATTACAAATGTCATCATATTTTATTATCATAGAGAAAAACAAAAATGTACATATACTTCAAATACTGCAAAAGTATATGTAAACCTTCTTCTAATTACTGCAAAAGTGTGATGACACATCCCAAGATGTAAAATATTAAATAAAACAGAAACAGCTGCCAATTGATGTTCATTTAGATATTATAGAGGTTACTAAAGAGTCCAGACTTGTTCACGACATCTGATGTGACATCAGCAAGGGAAGAGACATTTTATTATGGGTCCGAGATGACTAACTGGCTCGCATGGAATTGCCAGTGTGAACAAAACCGTTTAATAGACTGTAGTTGTCTTGTGGAGCTGGCAGAAACAGAAAGCAGAGATTCAACACAAAACAGAGAAAATCCAGGAAGATCTCGTGCCTGCCAATAGCAGGAAATGAACAACAACAAAAAAAAAAAACAATATAGAAGCTCTTCAGGGCCGGGGGAGAAATTAAGGTAAAATGCAGTTGAAACCATATAAGACTGCTTAATAACTGTATTGTAATTGGAAAAAAGAACAAAACATTATTTATTTGTTCTTCAGCTTTTTCTTCTTCTGTTCAACCACTTTCCATTCATTCCTCTCAGCATTTCTCTTGGGTGTGCTATTAGTCCAGTCCATAACTTCATCTCGGTCAATTATGTTGTTGTTATTAAGTAAATATCTTGTTGCTGTGTCCAGTGAGTCAAATAATTTGATACCCTCAGGAAGGAAGATTTTCAGTCTGGTTAGAAACAATAAGTGTGTTTTCAGTTGTTTTTTTCCCAAAGCTTTTAAGATAGGATAAAATTCTCTTCTTTTTGTTACCACATTCAAAGAATAGTCATTGTCAAATCTGATAAGTGATTCTTGATGTTTTATTGGAGAATTTGACATGCTGTTTTTAGGATTAATTCTTTATCCTGACTGGAAAACATTTTCATAATTATGGATCTGGCTGATATAGATGTTTCCGTAGTTGTTAAGGCTCTGTGGGCCCATTCTATGCCATAGGAGAGTGACTGAGGTAGTTTAAGTATTGTTGGTATCCATGTTATAAGAAAATTAATGAGGTTCTCACCTTCTGTTTTCTCTGGGAGCCCATATATATGGAGATTATTCCTTCTGGACCTATTTTCCAAGTCATCCAGTTTTTCTAATAAATTGTTTTGTTATAGTAGAAATTCTGAGTGGTGTTCCTCTTCAACTAGTCTTTTTTCCATATCATTTAAAGATTATTCCATCTATGAAATTTGAGTCTTATGCTGTAAAACAATTTCTTGTAGTTGCTCAAGCTGTTGAGAACATTTGTCCTTGAAGGAGTCTAGTTTATTGTCCGTTTTGTCTATTTTCAAGGATATATCCTGTATATTTGTTAAAAGTGAATGTAATTCCTTTTTGAGAGAGGAGTCTTGAGATGAAGTTTTGTTATGGCTCATTCTGATAAGCTGAGTGAAGGTTTCTTATCAAGATGAATATGACATGAATTTTTAGTTTTAATTAAAAAAAAAAACTTGTATAGATTCCCCAGTTCTTTAGAAGTAGAATGATGATGAATAAGTCAAATAAAATTAATTTGTGATAAAATAATTCCTGTCAAAAATGTAATTCAGGTTAGAGAGCTCTTGGAGAGTGCTGCTACCAGTTCACCACCTTGGCCATGCCCCAGAAGAAATATTTTTAAGGTTCTGCCTTTTCTTCTTGAGAGATGCCATGGAAAGAGACAAGAGTGATTCTCCATTGCCCAGTGAGTGCAGCCTTACAGCCACAGAAGATGTGCTAATCTCCAGGTCCTTACTTGCATCCCGAGGAGCTAAGTCAGGAGGAGCAGGAGCAAAAGATGAGTGGTCTGAGAAACTAGTACAGGCTAAATCAAAGTGACCAATCAGCAGCTGAGATACTGATGGAGCTGGCCAAATACCTAAAGACTCCTTAGCAACTTTCTTCTTCATTTTTGTGGATGGGAAAAACAAAAAACAGAGAAACTGATGATTGCTCCATATTCAAACTGACAATGAAGCCTGATAAGTGGCTAGTAGAGCCTTAGTTAGTCAATAAATGTTAAGATAGGAAATTTAAGGTGCTGAGGTAAAATTTTCTGTGACAATCCCCAAAAGCACAATATCCTGCCCCAGACATGCACTTATTCTAAGCAAACATATAGAAAAAGTTAATAAAATATAGAATCTTAGATTTTTTTCACATAAAATACCATAAGTAAAAATCCTTTAAACAAACATGACAGAAAAAATGCATTTTGCATGAAGTAAAAACTTTCACAGAAAAAAAAAATTTCCTCAGGAAAAAAATATGTAATTGAAGATTTTCCCCCAGAAGGGTACTTATATGCCCAGCCTTGAATGGGCCACTAGCCAAACATCAGTTCCACAAAGCTTACAGAGGCAGAGCACTTCAGTGATGGCAAGAAAGCTCTGACACTGTTGACACCCAAACTGCTTTTTATATGGTCCTGTTCAAGCTACTGGCCATTTGGACACATGGAAGATGACCCAAAGGTCCTAAAGATGGCTGGTGGGCACATCCTAGGCAAGGATATAACCCAAATAACATAGGCTATTGCAACAGTGATCTAAATGTTGAACATCAGCATTTCACATGTCAAGTCAGCCTGCAGGTCAGGAATGTATCAGGTGTCAAATCGGGTGCTTAGTATCTTGAGAAAATGTGAGTTACTTTTCTGTAAAATTACCAGTATATATCATATGTTAATAATTATAGTATTTGCTTGAATGAGAAGGTGTTAATATACTTCATGGTATCAAATAAATGCATGCACAATGCTGGAAGAACTTTGCACTGATAGTTGGTGTTTAACTAGGACTGCTTTGCAGCTAGATTTATTTGTACACTAAATATGCATATGTGCATACAGATCATAATTATGCAAACATCTCTAAAAGGAGTGATACCTACAAAAACTGCCTTCCAGCAAACTGAAGACCTCAACGTCACACTGCTAGTTGGGTTCTAGTATGGTTAGAATTATATTAACAGTATAATTATAGTAACCAATTTGCCTGGCTGACATATTAATAACACCACTTTGAAGAGGAGTGCATGCTGAACTTTCATATTTTAACTTTCATCTGTAACATTTACAGTTCTTAAATATATCTGCATTCATCAGAAGGTGTAAAAACTGATTTTTAGCAATTTAGCTCAAGTGAAAGGTGTCCAGGCAGGAACTCTGCAGGTGTCAAGAGATGAGGAATTTTACTGAGATTATGTGAGTTAAATTGTAGGTAGGCACTCTGTTGTGCTTAGCTGCATGTACTACCCAGGTTATCCACCAGAAAAAGGCTTGAACAAGCCTGAAATGTGACTACTGATCATCAAAGAGCCTGTGACCTGCTTCTCATGAACCAGCTTGGGATCAGTGCTATTATTTTGATGAGAGAAGGACCAAAGTGACATTGAGTCTTAGGTGCACACAGCTGCACTGAGACTGGTCCTAGCAGTAGCCAATTGGTAGATCACCACTGTTTCTCATTCTTGGTAAACCTTTCTTAATAACTCTCATACTGTTTGTAGTGTATAATTAATTATATCACTCCTTATGTTATGGTGGGTGCATCCAAGTTCTTGTGTTTAATTAAAAATGTTGCTGCAATCATCCTAGTGTATAGTGTATTGTCTTTTATTTCATTGTATTATGCAGGGACAAGTTCCTACAAGTTGCTCGGCTGGGTGCATTACTATTGTTTTCAGTGTTACTGCTTAATGACTAATCTGCTTTTACAGGATATAGCTATTGTGCCCACCGCCCAATGAGGTGTGTGCAAGTATCCTGAGTTTTTTAAACACATATAACTCTACAAATCAGTCTCATAAAGTTTGCTGTTTTCTCCCAGGAACTAGTGATTATTCTGTGGTAAATAACCCTAGCGATTGTGTTTAGCACCCACCATCTCTGACCCTAAAACGTAACTCTTTGGTATTAGTAGTTCAATGTTAGTACTTGCTGTTCATTCTGTTCTGCGGTGTATACAAATGAACTGTATAGTACTAGGAACTGTAGCTATACAAATCAGTTGTGTGAAATTATAAGTAATTTGTACAAATATAGCCTAATTCCAGCTATTCACTAAGTACTGCTAAATTAGCTGCTTTCTGACCTAACCTCAGATCATCACCCTAAATGCTTCACCCAAAAACCTTCAGGGTCTCCTGTAAAACTATCCCTCTAGCTCCTGAGCACTATGACCAGCCCCAGTCCTACATCCTTTCCTAACATGGCTCAACTGTCTGCTGTCACCTCATCTGTGACCAGACTGATTGTATTTGGTGTTCTAAGACAGTCTAGGGCCTGCCCTATGCTTACCAACTGTTCTCTGCCTTTACTACCTGATACTACAATCTATGACAGATGTAAAAATATAAGACCCATGAAAATAAATGTCTTGTGTCAGCCCTCTGTTAGCAAGCATCATGCGTCCACAACACCACATTACCAGGCCATTAACTTATATTGAGGCTCTAAAGAAAAATTTGCAAGAGCCTCCTAGGACCCATTGTAAAAGATACAAGTGTTCAGTACACAAGGCAACATTGACTCCCTCTCCACTCACATATACTTAAAATCCATATTACCCATCTGACTGTTACCAGGAAAGCAGAACAAAGTCTATAATATCCACTAAGTCTGCTTCTGGACAAAACTATTTTAGGTTAGAGGTAGCATTATTTTTAGGTGTACAGATGCCACACTCACCAGAATGGGCAAGAATTGGGTGAGAATGTCTTAACCCAGGATCTATGATGTCACAAAGGCCTTAAGATCCCTTAATTCGGATAAATATGAATATGATGTAGTGGTGGCCTATATGCAAGTGAATGATACATACACATACAAATATACATATATTTAAAAAATACAAATCCAGATTAATCTCATACTATATCCCAAATGCCCTCTCTTAAGACCTAATTCCTGCTCTATCTGTGTCTTTTTAGATCAAGGCCTATCCTTGGCAAAAAATAGAAGTTATGTACTTACCATAACGTTTCATGTGAGTTATTTATCTCACCTTTATTCTCACTGATGGGTTCGGAGCCGATCCTCGGCTCTGACACGGCATATAGCAAAGCTCAAGGTTTGCCAGTAGCTTGAGACCAAGCCCCTTATCCCACAATGCACTGCTGGAATTACCTCAGATCTTGTTTGCTGCGAATAACATACCCTTCTATATATATCTACAAAGAACACTTCCTAAAGGGGAAGAAGAAAGATTGAATAACCAGGATGGTACTAGCCAGTAAGTCAACAGTCAGCCAGGAGGGGGAAGGAGGGAGGGACGTGAGAATAAAGGTGAGATAAACAACTCACATGGAATGTTATGGTAAGTACATAACTTCTATATGTGAAGTTGTTAAATCTCTCCATTTATTCTCACTGATGGGTAGCGTCCCTAGCACCCTCAACCCTGAGTGGCTCATGGGAGTATGTTCTTCAGTACTGTAGAACCAAAGGAAGACCTGTCCCTTGAAGCCTTATCTACTGTGTAATGTGTGATAAAGGTATGAGGCTTAGACCAAGTGGCTGCAGCACAAATATTGTCAAGAGGCAATTTAGCTTGAAAAGCAGAAGAGGTAGAGACGGCTCTGGTAGAATGAGGTTTTGGTTTGTGTGTTAAAGGCATGCTTGCATTTTCATAAACAAAGGATATACAATCGGATAACCATTTAGATAAGGTTGTTTTAGCCACCGGATTGCCTTTTCTTGCTTCTGAGAAAGATACAAAAAGTTGGTCTGATTTTCTAATATCCTTAGTTCTGTCAAGATAAAATCTGAGCTGTCTGTGAACATCAAGTTTGTGCAGCATATATTCCAATTTGCTAGAATGGTTGGAGAAAAAGACTGGCAGTTCAATGACCTGATTAATATTTGACTCAGAACAGACTTTAGGTAAAAATGAGGGGTTTGTTCTGAGAGATACTCTATCAGCATGGAAAATCATGTGGGGTGGTCTAATAGATAATGCTTGAAGTTCTGACACTCTGCGGGCAGACGTAATAGCCACAAGAAATATTGTTTTCCAGGATAAAAATTTTACATCACAAGAAGATGCTGGTTCAAAAGGAGGAAGAATAATTTGAGACAGCATAAGGTTTAAATTCCAGGGAGAATAGGGAATTTTGATCGGAGGTCTCATACGAAGAACACCTTTAAGGAAGGTTTTAGATAATTTATGGCTCATAACATTTGAGCCACCAAAACCAAGGTGAAAATTTGAGGTAGCAGCTACTGCACCTTCCTTAAAAATTGTTGTAAAAAATTCTAAAATCTAAGATAGTGGAGTTCAGAAAGTGCCAATGTTCTTCGCGTTGGCTCAAATTGAGAACCTTTTCCATTTACTGCCATATCATTTCCTGGTAGATGGCTTGTGAGAAGACAGGAGAATTTGTCTTGTATTTTCTGAAATTGAATGAAGCCTGGCAATTAGGGGAAGTGGATTAGCCAAGCAGTCAGTTTTAGGGACTGCATTGAAGGATGACGGTCCCCTGACGGGTATGTCAGAAGGTCCGGGACTGGGTCCAGGATCCATGGATCTTCCAACAGATGATGGTGGAGAAACGGGAACCAAATCTGTTGAGGCCAGTAGGGGGCTATGAGTATAACAGTCCTTCCCAGTGATTTTGCTTTCTGTAGAAATCTGGGTATTAATGGGAAGGGTGGAAATGCATAAAGGAGACCCGGGGCCAATCGTGCAAAAGTTCATCTCTCAGGGGATGACCGGGAGGTGGTATTAGGGCAAAGTAGCTTCTGCATTTTGAATTGATGTGGCTGGCAAAAAGGTTGCAACAAGGCTGGCCCCATTTGTGGAAAATCAACTCCGCAACCTGTTGTTTGAGAGACCACTCGTGAGGTAGTAATATTGCCCTGCTTAGCTTGTCTGCTATCACGTTGGATTTCCCGGGATGAGCGTTGCTAACAGAAAACGCTGGGACGACACAGCCCATTGCCAGACCCTGAGGGCTTCTCGACAAAGGGGGTAAGACTTGGTTCCGCCTTGCTTGTTCAAGTATCAGACTACTGACATGTTGTTGGTCTGAACTGCAATAGTCCCTAGAGGGAGAGAGTCCTGAAAGTACTGCAACACCAGAAGTACCGCTTTCAATTCTAGAACATTGATGTGCAGATGTGATTCTTGATCTGTCCATGTGCCTTGGGCAGTCGTTCCCTGAAAATGCCCCCCTCCCCTATCAGGGAAGCGTCCGTGGTCACAGTGGCTACGGGGGGGGGAGAGAACAAAGGGTCTTCCTATCGTCACATGAAGAGACGTCAGCCACCACCGAAGGTCTCTCCTGCAAGAATCCGTGATAAGAGTCATGAGGTGCATTGGTAGTTTCTGGTAAGACCACTGAGCGAAGAGGAGACATTGAAGAATTCGCATATGCATCCTTGTGAGTGGTATAGCCAGGATTTCTGCTGCCATCAAGCCTAGTACCTTCAATACCTCCGCTGCTGTAGCTTTGTTCTTTGACACCAGTGAGCTGACATTCTGGTGGAGAAGAGAGACTCTTTCGATAGGGAGACGTAGAGTGGTAGTTGAAGTATCTAACTCTGCTCCTATAAAAACGGTATGCTGCGATGGCGATAAGGCAGACTTTTCAAAGCTGATTGTAATGCCTAATTGATGGCAGAGTGTCAGTGTGTATTGTGTTTCCTGAGTCAATTGATGCCTGGTGGTAGCGGTGAGGAGCCAATCGTCTAGGTATGGAAACACTTGGAATCCCAAATGTCTCAGGTGAGCCGTGACCACTGCCATGCATTTGGTGAACACTCTGGGGGCTGTAGTGAGACCAAAGGGTAGGGCTCGAAACTGGTAATGATTGGCTCCCAGCTGGAAGTGCAGATGATCTCTGGAGCATCTGTTCATCTTTATGTGATAGTACGCGTCCTTGAGATCTATGGAGCACATCCAATCGCCTTTCCCTAAGAAGGGAAGAATGGACTGAAGCGTGACCATTCTGAACTTCTCTTTCTTTACAAACTGGTTGAATCTGCTGAGGTCCAAGATAGGTCTCCAGTCCCCCATTTTCTTTGGTACCAAAAAGAATCTTGAGTAAGTTCTGAATCCGACTTGGTCTGCTGGGACTGGTTGGATGACTCTTTTTTCTAGCAATCTGTGGACCTCTACGATTGCTTGTTCCCTGAGATTGGGTGTAACATCTGGGATTCTGTTTATAGGAATGGGAGGAGAAGAGAATGGTATGAAATATCCTCTGGAAATGATGCTTTGTACCCAAGTATCCAATGTTATGTTTAGCCAGACTTCTGGGTACAAAGACAAGTGACCCCTGACTACATCCAGAGCCGAACATTCGGACCTCCTTTCAGGGGCGCTGGTAGGAATGACCGGAGAAGTGACCCCTGTCACCCTGTTGCTGCCGACCCCCTCTGCCACGGGGGTGGCATCTTCCGTTATAACCCCCTCCTCTGCCTCTAGAGGGGGTTTCTCCACATGTGTCCTGAAAGGCTGCCTGAGCTTTTCGGAACCACATTTTTCCTCCCCTAGGGCCCTTGGGGTAGGGCTGAGTAGGGGTCGAAAAACAGACTCCAATGGCAGATAAGGTCTTGCCTTCCTGCTCACACCTGGTTAAAGTTTCCTTTACTTTGGGCCCAAACAGTGATGAGCCATTGAATGGGGTATTCATAAAGGAAGACTTAAAGGGTTCTGCAAAGGAACAGAGATGCATCCAGGCTTGTCTTCGAAGAGCAATGCCTGAACTAGTGGCTCTACTCGAACCATCAGCTGCATAGGATATGAGACGCATGGACGAGTTTACCACTGAGTTTAGGGTAGCGAGCTGGGCGTTGACTTTGTCGGCCACTCCTGCAGCTACCATACCCTGGAGTGTATCTCCTAGCTCTTTCAGGAGGTTTCTCTGTAGTCTCGTAAAATGGGTTAAGTAGTTCAGTGATCGCAGAGAAAAAGTTGCTGAACTAAACATGTGCTTCCCATATCTATCCATAACCCTAGAATCTCTGTTAGGAGGATGGATAGAAGTGGATGTCTCAAATACTTCCTTTTTGGTGGCTGCAGCTACCACCATGGCATCAACAGGCAGTCCCTTTGTCAAAAATGGCTTGTCCACTGGGGCAGATATGAATTTTTTGGGTCTACGAGGAACAGGTTCCATGGCCTCTGGTGACTCCCACGTCTTACGAGAGATCAGTTTCATGAGCTCGTCGTAAGTCGGAGACACTCAAGACGTGGAAGGTTGAGACCCAAAAGCCTTCAAGAGCACAGACTCATCCTCAGTAGGGGTCTTGGACTGCCAATAGCTCCTCTGACTAAGGATCTCTAGTATCTCTGCAAAGGAGATATCCTCAGAGGAGGCCCTTCTGACTCATCTAAGTCCTTGTCAGATGTCAAAGACTCCTGTGGGGAGTCTAAGTGCTTCCTCTTGCACAGTCTCTTCCTGGGCACCTCCTCATTGGGGGGATCTGGGGAGGTCTCAGAAGAGCAGGGGATGCCCTGTGGGGGTACTTGAGGCTCAGGGTCTCTACGCTTAGAGGGACCGGTAGATGAAGAAGCAGACATAGGGTGGAGAGGGAAAGCTGAACCAATGCTGACGTTGTCTTTGGAGACAGAACTCTCCTCATAGCATTGAAGGTACCATGACTCCAACGAGAAGGAGTGGACGGACCCGAGAGTACCGTCCAATCCTCCCGCACCGAAACCCTAGGCTCCGAGCTCGAGGTAGGAGCCAAGCTCATCCAAGCAGAAGCCCCGAGAGGAAGAGTCGGTACTGACAAGTTGTTTCGACTATCCTCCCCGGACCTGACGGGAGAGCGTCGGCTCCTAGCGCCCTTGGTCGGCGCCGAGAATATCCGAGTAGATGGAGCCGATAACACCAGTGCAGGTATCGGATCCAAGGGTTCGACCACCATTGGTTCAATTTCCTTCGGCTCTGAGAGTCCAGTACAGCTCGGAGGAGGAGTAGACAATTCCAGTTCCATAGTCTTCGGTACTGACGAGCTGGCTGGGGCCGACAACAATTTGGCAAGTCCTGGTGCCTGTAAAGGCTTCTGCACTAGCCGATCCATGTCCAAATCTGAAAGGCTGACTGAGGACTTAGCTGAATGCACCGAAGGTGCTGACTGGAGCAGAGGTGAAGAAGGAACTTCAGAGACCAGCTGCAGTACCGAGAGCTGGCTCCGAATTAAAGGTACACTTGGTTCCGATGACTGTGGATTTGATGACCCTCCTTCTGAAATCTTTGCCTTTTTTGAGACCTTATCTGAAGATTTGGATTTTGAGGATTTGGAGGACATACTAGTACCCTCATGGCTACTCAACACTTCAGAAAAAGATTACTGTAGCAATCCCCTATCTATAAGTTTCCTCCTTCTCTCCAAGAGGACTCTTGAAGAAATGGAGTGGCAAATGCTCCAGGTATCTTGGAGGTGTTTAGCCCCCAGACAGTAGACACATTGAATGTGTCCGTCAGTGACGAACATTTTCTGCCCACAATCTGGGCATTTTTTTGAATCCCGATTTAGGATGGGATTTCTCCTTATCATCCGACATATTCAAATAACACAACAGTAAACTGCAAAAAGGTAAATTAGTAAAGTCCTTACTGACTGAAAAGATCCACAAACAACTAAGCCCAATCCGGGCACTATCTATAACAGTGTTATATAGATACAAAAATAGGGCTAAAGAAGCCCACAGAAAAAAGCCTGACTGTTATAAAGATTAATAATAGTAAATAGGGCTAAAGGCCCACACAATCAAGGAAGCCAACAAGGCCCTAACTTTTTTAAACTATTTATAACTATTGAACTATAGAGTAAATATAAAGAGACCTAATACTAACACACACACTATATTTTTAAACAAAAAAGAAAACTTTTATAGACTTGCTGTTAATTTTTTTCCCAAAAATGGTCCAAGCTAGCTAGATCATTGAGATCTCTCTTGCCGCGGCAAACTAGATCTGAGGTAATTCCAGCAGTGCATTGTGGGATAAGGGGCTTGGTCTCAAGCTACTGGCAAACCTTGAGCTTTGCTATTGGCCATGTCGGAGCCGAGGATCGACTCCAAACCCATCAGTGAGAATAAACGGCGAGATTTAACAACTTCACATCATATCTTATCCTAATAGAGATAATTTAAAATACCTAGTTAAATTCTTCTGCATATAATTCTAAAGCATCCTACCTAAGGCAGGGAACAAGTATTGTTTAAACTGTGAGCATTGCTGAACTGTTGAAACTTGAAGTATGTATTTGGTTAGCAATTACTTTCTAGTTACTAATGAAGTCTTGTACATAAAGTCTAAAATATCTTATCTAATGCCTGTAACATGTTTTTTTGTATAAACTGTGAAGATTCCTGAACTGTTTAAAATTTGTAGTATTTAACTGTATAACAACTAGTACCTGTATGTTAGTAGTCTAGTAATCTCTTGGAGCTCATCTCCCCGGGACTCTACTGAAAATGGACATAAATTCAGTTAGACTATCCCGGTCAACAAATGTAAAATAAAAATAAAATAAATAAATAATGATCTGAGGCTCTCCACCCAGTAAGACGCGGAAAAAGACATGATGGAATTTACTGTGCATGTGTTAAAGGATGAAGGGTCATAGAGGAGTATCTTGCCTTCACCTAGAATAAAGTATAGATACCTAAACAAGATAATTGGATTTAACTACTGGTTGTGTTTTTAATGTCATTTTAAGAGGAATCAGTGTATGTCACCTGGGATGAGATCATAGATAAGACTTCCTTTTTCACCAGGGATGGCTTTCACCTCTCAAATCAAAGGATTCTGTACACCGGCAAAAGCTTTTACTGCCTCCATAGTGTCTTTTTAGGTTGACTCTCCCTATCAGACAATCCAATATAGTAAACCCACATTTGTTCATCAAAGTGGCTACTCAGAACTTGAACCCCATCTGCAATTTGAACACACTGTTTAAAGTGCCTTGACGATTGGACTGAGAGACACAAATTTGTCCCAGGGTTATCATGTACGGCTCTACTTGTTTTGAGAGGAGAGCACTATTATGTACTTGAGAAGGGTTGTGAGAACTTTTAAGTATATCCACTTAAACATGCATATAGCTAGGCATCTTATGGTCCCTATGATGACTTGCCTAGTGTTATTCTTATATTTTCTATGTCATATGTTCTGACATTACAAGTGAGCTGCTTATGTTTGAGCTGTAGGAAGTGGAGGGTGGAGTGCCTGTTTGGAGACCAGGGTGATTGTAGAGGCAGGTAGGTCAGATAATGGCAACAGCAGGAAAAAAGGCATGATGAAAAACAGGCATGCAGGAAGGAGGAAAGGTAGAAGAAAAAATGGACAGAGAAGTGATAAAGACATGGCAGGCAGGAAAGAAAGGAGGTGGAAGCAGGAAAGGATCAGAGCAGGACTTGGGCAGAAGTAAGGTAAAAAATGAGATAGGGGTTTACAAATAAAAAAAAAAATCAGAGAGGATAAGAAGATGAAGAGCAGGCAGGGAAGGTGAAAGAAAGGCAAAGACATATGCAACGGTAAGTGTAATGATACAGAATGAAATGTGGAGGTCAACATAGGAAGGAGTAAAGGGAGAAAGGACTGGTAAGAACAAAGAGCACCAAAGGAAGAGACGGAGCTACAGCACAACACTGAAATTAGGGACGGCAAAAGAAAACAAACACATCTATAAGGGACCAGGAAATGAAAGTGCAGAGCATACTGAGTTAGGAAAACTAGGTGCAAAAAGAGGAGATGAAAGAAAGTTAGCAAAAGGAAGGGATTAGAAGAATCATTCACAGGGAAAAGAAGCAGAGCAGTTAGTTGTGGAAACACGGATGAGGCAAAATTGATGGGAGGGCTACTATTACTATGGGATTAAATGGAAGAATGGGGGCTTGTCCACATAGTCACCCATATGTGCACAAATGATATTTCAGAAGGAATCATGGAGTCTGCAGCAAAAAAAAAACAAGATGATAGCCGATAATTGAGTGATAATGAGTACTATGTCAAGTCTCTCAGAAGTGCTCCCAATGTCAGGAAAGAAATAATTATTGCAACTGCTGTCCCATAGAGTGCGCAAAGAAACAGTGATATAGAATACTGGGGGACTACATTAGGAGTTGGGAGGGAAAGAAATTATTCAGCAGGAATACATTCCATCTCATATCCCAGGGGACAGTGGTGTCATATGATAGCTTTAAAAAGGATCTCAAGAAATTTTCTGCATTTGCAAACTGCATCTAGTCTCCTATTTTATATCCTATCAATAGAGATTTTATGTACTTCTGTTTCCAGTCGGCACAGCTGTGCCCTGAACTAGAACTGCAAATGCATATAGTGCAGCATGGCATAACTCTAGCCAGGGCCACTTTACTGTATCTTATCGCCCTTTGCTGCCGCAGAAATGTGATATTTGCACACACACTCAAGTCAACATGCACACAATGCAAGTACTACTGAAATTAGAAGGCAGATGTTCTGCATGACCTCGTATTGACAGTGATTATATAGTTGATTGAACATGTTTCAGAAGATGAAAAACAGTTTAAAGTGTGACATAGTTGCTATTAATGTTGAACCTTTTCCCTCAGTCAGGTTACAAAGCAGCCACAGTTTATGCAACAAAACAAAAAAAAAACATACAACCCAAGCCGCTTAAGACATGACAGCACTGTGAAATGCAAAGAATTTTCATGTACTATAGGTTTTGTTAACTCATAACTCTAAACCCTGGTAGATTGTCTTCATTCACCCTCACTTTGATAGTACATTGCACATTGTTTTCCTTGATTTAATCAGTTGTTTCAGTGTTATTCCACTTGCTCTGTGCTTTGGCCAAAAGTCTTCAAAGCGACGGTGGGGAGAAATGCTATGCAGAAATAAATGACCTGCTAGAGTGAAGCTTCAAGGCTGCAGATAAGAGTATATTTGCTCAATGGTAGGTTAATCATTGAGCTGCATTTAGCCATCAAACAGTGCGAACAGCTTGTAACATTTGCATTTTGTCTACACAGCTCTTTGCACAAAACTGATTTGTCATATAGTCTTATGTAAATTTCAGAAGAGGAGAAAAACAGATATTTACATTTTGTTTTCACAGCATGAAAGACATCAGTACTACTCTGCAGCTTTTCAAGGTTATGTGGTAATGCAAAACTACAAAGTCACTCAGGATTATGTCACACATTTCAAACTACTTAAAGTCAAATAATGGTATTACAAATTAGGTCAGTTTTTAAATGACATAACTTATTTCCCTCAAAGTTGCCACTAGTTACTTTTTTACTGTTAAATTAAGCTGTAGTTTAACAACATGTAAATGCTAATGTTTCTGTGTTATTCTTCTGTGTAACATAGTTGCCATAGGTTACAGTCATCCTCCTAAAGAGTAACAAGGTCTAAGGTTAAACAGTAAGATAAAAAGTACAAGCTTTTAAAACAATTACACTAATAACAAACACTTCACATTTTATAAATATGGAATTTAATGGAAAAATGTTTACACACAAATCTATCTGCTTATGCTTATCAACCCACAGTACTGGCATAGGCTAACTGATCTTAATGTACAAGTGCTTTCTGCATCCAAACATACCTTTGTATCTAGCTCCTGGATTTCTGAACCACAATATATGATATTTGCACTTCTTAAATCTGTTGAAAGAACATTTATAATACTAACCACTCCCTCCATACAAAAATATTTTCTTATGTTTTACCATGTTCACAAACTTTTTTCTTTTTTTCTGGAAAATAATAATATTATATAACAATAATAATAATATTTTCTATGTATTTATTAAGCTAAATAGATTTAATGATATTAGTACATAATGGGTAGATAGAATTCTGCATCAGGGAAAACGTATTATAATTGTAGTGCATGGAGCCTGGTGACTACACTCTGATATCTAGAAAAGGACAACTCAGTTAACTGCTAGAGCAGAGCGAGACCCAACCTTAACATTTGTTAAGCACCCCTCTAAGAGAGGTTAAGATTGGGTCTCACACAAATGACAGTGCCAGCCAGCAAACTACAGTGGCAGAACTCCCAAACAACATTGTTGCTGCCTACTGTCTACAATCTATCTCTAACTTTCTAAAAAAAAAAAAAACATATATATATATATATATATATATTTATATATATATATATATACATATATATATATATATATATATATATATATATATATATATATATAGCTTTACTATTGAAATCTGGAAAAGGCAATGCTCAACCAATGAAAATGTTGAGCCGAAATGTGGAAGTACATACCATTGAAAAGGCACAATTTCGGAAATGAATTAATCATCCACCGTAGTTCGATCTATTCGACATAGCCTTAGGTGATGTCAGTTACCCAAGCTATGCACTCTAACTTACCGTTATACTATCATCTCAACAGCACACACACACACACACACACACACACACACACACACACACACACATATATATATATATATATATATATATATATATATATTATAAATTCTGAGATTGCACTAAAGTGAGGAATTGGGTAAATTCCCTGCTCCTCACTGTACCATGACAATACCAAACTCAGACTACCAAATTACACTGCACATTTGGTATTGCATATTCGTTGTAGTCTGGTTTGGCATTGTGCCCTTTTTGTGCATTCATTGTAGTCTGATTTGGCATTGTGCCCTTTGGAAAAGTGCCTTTTGAACACATGCTATTCGATCACAGGCAATACAAGATTTCAATAGTGCTCACTAAGTGCTTTACCGGCTATGAATGTTAGCAAAACACTTTGCACCCCCCCCCCCTTTTTGCTCTAATTAGCAGCCCATGAAGAAATAAATCTCCATGCATTACAAAGAATTATGAGCAGGTAAGTGATTGTAACTCTGTATTATATGTTCTCAACACGGTTGCCAAGATTCATCTCTCAAGCTTCACTCTGGAGGTGAATTTGTCAGCATTCATGTCTTGAATGCTTATAAAGCAGTTATAATCACCAAAATCCTCATAATTTTCTATGTTTCTACTACACGGAGCTTTAGTTGCTCCAATGTTCTATGGGTTACTGATAAGAAAAGGTTTAGGACTACAAAATACCTGAGAGCTTTTAATGATATCAAATGCTTAGTGCTGCTGTATGGGCAATGGACAGAAATGAAGTATACTTCTGATGGACCAGTAACTTTAAAATTTGTTAAACACTCTCTGCTTGCATACATTTTTCCTTTTGCACCAGCTGGAAATGTACTTCACTTTTTAAAGCTATTGATGCTATTTTGTAATGGCTGCTGAGTGTGCTTAGTGCAAGGCTAGAGCTTACACAGCTCTGAAAGGTATATAGAATAAGCTTGTTGTGTACTTCTGTGACATCAGGCAAGTGCATAACATCAGGCAAGTGCATAACATAACATGCACTTTTTTGATAGTTTCAGAAAACAGCCGGTATGCCTCATATACTCCAGTATTACTACCCTCATGGTTTTCACTGTTAATGATGATAGTACATAAGTTTACTTATTGCAGCCTGCTGAGAAGGTTAGGCCTACTGGGCAAAAAAAGTTACAAAAGGCTCCAGTATTAACATACGGGTCTATATTAGAATACTGAACATTCAAAATGTCGAGTGTTCTAATATCAAACCCTATGAATCGAAAATTTAAAACATCGAATATTCAGAACAGCGAATTTTATCCTAGGGAAAAAATTCACTGTTCCAAAACACATACACACAACACAAGCACACCAAATAAACAGCAATCCACACACATACACCTAAATTCTTACACCTAACCCTACACTAAACTATACATACACCATTAACTATCCACTTACCTTAACCCAAACCCTAACCCTAAGGACCGTCACTATCACACAGTCACCTCACCCGTGCCCTAACCCTAACTCATCTACCCCACCCTAACCCTCATGTCCACACAATCACACACTTACCTGACCTGCGCCCTAACCCTAACTCACCTAACCCGCCCTAACCCTCACGTCCACACAATCGCACACTTACCTGACCCGCGCCCTAACCCTAACCCACCCTAACCCTCACGTCCACACAATCGCACACTTACCTGAACCCGATCCGTAACTTTCCACCACAGTGTTGAAAATACCGAAGCAACAGAAACAGATAACCAAATTCTTTCCCTAGGAAAAAATTTGGTTTTCTGTTTCTTTGATGTTTTCAGCGTTCGCTGAAAATGGGTCGATATTAGAACACTCGGAATTTTGAACATTCAGTGTTCTAATATAGATCCTAACATACAGTAGCAACTGGCAAGCATGCATAAGACAATACAAGAAAACACTCGTAAGATTTAACAAAACAGCATTGACAATTCCATATTGTATATGAAGCAAATTAACAGTATGTCTGATTTTTGCATTTTGTAAACCATTCACAATGAGATTAGCATCAGTAAACAACATTGCTGTTTCAACCGCACATCCTTATTCTTCTTCCTTTCTACAACCTATTTCATATAAATAGCCTCTTATACATATTGGACTACTGACACTATTTTACTGGGGCTTTCTCTTTTTAGGACTGACATATCGTCACTGTCAGTTTAATTTTGGTTGTGTATTACTTCATGCATGTACCGTCCACTTTCTGGCTAAAAAGGATCCACATGAGTTAGCTGATTGCACATACACATATTCAAAAAATAATCAAGCAAAATCACAAAGAAAGAGAAATACACAAGGATTTTTGTGGAAATGAGATATGGTAACAAAGGGGGAATCCTAAAAGCTGGACTAGAAACACAACACAGTTGGCATAACGGTTAAAGTATACATCTATATATACATATCAGGACAGACAAAACATGATACAAGGACTGCTTGGGTCTACATAGTGCGGCAACAGGAAGAAAGAAAGAGAGGCCATTCTAGACTTCTGACCAGCAAATGGCTTAATGGTGACCAACACATGATGCAACAAGAGAGAAACAGTTACAGGATCACTTGCAAGAGTGGTGAACATTCCACTCAGTTAGACTTTCTCCTAAGGAAAGGGCACTGGGGTAGAATCATACCTCACAACTGCACAGAGTTTTTCAGAACATCCAGATTTTTGCCTGAAATTGCTGGTCTGTTTTTTATAAAAATGTATTTTTTAGTAAATCATTGGCAATTCGCTAAGGAATGAAGTCAGAAAATAATGAGACATCTGAGTTTCAGACTTCACACCCTTCAGAAAAATTCATATTAATGCAAAACCTGTCATTCTATCAACTTTCTAAGTTTGTAGGAGAAATATTCAAAAGTTGTCCCTATTTTTGGGCCTTTGTCCCCCCATCATTTATGGCTTTGTCCAGATTTCTTGCTCTAAGAGGTTGAGAGGTATGGGTAGAATCAGTGATTGCAGAGTGATCCCAGTGAAATAGTAGATCCACAGGATAAAGAACTGAGCACCACAATCAGCTACAAGCAGTGGTCAGAGAAAACTCTAAGGTCAACAGCGACTAGGTAAAAGTTGTGGAAGTTGACAGGAGAGAAAACACAAGAGTTCAATGAATTACTCAGGGCCCTAGCACCTCATGAAAAAGAGGAAACAGGTTGAGATGAAGAAGAAGAAGAAGAATGGCAGTGTCTCAAAACAGTATGTGTGAGCACTATAGAATAGATACATATCTAAGTCAGATATGGAAGCAAGGTACATAGCAAAAGCTGGTGGTAGAATGCAGAAGTCCAGGAAGTCATCAAAAGAAAGAAGGAGTACAGGAAGCTGGTGGTGGAGTGCAGAAGTCCAGGAAGTCATCAAAAGAAAGAAGGGGTGCAGGAAAAAGTGGGAGATAGAAAAGATGGAATCCTGACAGGCTAATAAAGGAGCTAAGAGAGGAGTTGCAATTGTAAGAACAAGTAATCAGAGGCACTCTACCAGCTTTTGGAAACTGACTCAGTAGATGCACAAAGAAATTCTCTCAGGGTTACAAGACAAAGACAGAAAGATAAAGATGATGTTTATCAGACACACTTCATAACAACTTGCACTCCAGTCCAGAAGACATCAAAGAAAGATGGAAGAATTACTTACAGCAACTTCTGAATGAAGAAAACTCCACAGAAGCTTTCCTACAACTGTCCTTGATTTTGACTCAAATTTTAGGTCTGTCCCTCTTAATCTCCTAAAACTGATGACTTCTGGAGAAAAGGTAGTGAGTTACACTTAATAAATAATGACAATAATTAGAGACTGCTTTTACTTCAGAAAATGCGTTACTTCTCATTCTGTTATTCTGTTAATGTCTCAAGTTAGTACTAATATTTTAAAAGTGTCCCTGATTGGTTGAAAGCTACTGTACTGCCCCAGACACAGCCTATGATGAAAGAAGAGGAGGATCCTACCCTAGAAGAAGTAAGAACAACATTAAGGAAAATGAAGTCAGGGAAAGCAGCAGGGTTAGATGAGGTCACAGCAGATATGATAAAGACATTGGATGATTATGGGAAGAAATGGCTCCTGAGGGTACTCATAACAGTATGGAGAGTAAAGTGTATCCCAGATGATTGAAGAATAAGCATACTAGTGCCAGTGTTTAAGAAAAAAAGAGACATTCACAACTGTGAGCAGTATAGAGGTATAAAACTCCTATCACATTACAGGAAAATTTTGCAAAGATTGATAAACAAGTATGCAGACTAGTAGAAAGTAAGACAGGTGATGAGCAGTTTGGATTTGTATAAGGAATCAGGATACAGCATAACCAACCCACTTTTTTCAGTGAGACAGTTGAAAAAAGCTAGACACGAGACAGTCCAACTGGGTATTCCTAGACATGGAAAAAAAAACATATGACAAGTTTCCACAAAAGCTGATTTATGCAGTCCTGCAGTGGTTCAAAATCCCAGAAACATTGCTAGAATTAGTACTACGTACAAGGACCCAATCACACCAGTACAAACTGTCTCCAGACTCACAGAGGGGTTCCCAGTGTGAGTGGATTTGTATGAGGGTTCAGCTATGATTCCACTACTGTTCATACTGGTGATGGACTATAACCTACAAACAGATTGGAGGGGACGGATCAACAAAGTTGCTGTATGCAGATGATGTGACATTACAGGCAGACCCTGAATAAGAACTTCAGCAAAGGATAAAGGAATGCAATGCAAAACTGAAGGAACATGAGATGAAACTTCTTAAGGAATGCCTTAAGAAAGCCTGCTTGGAAAAAGACGTAAATTGGGTAAAACATTTGCCTGGAATCTTGCTGGGTGTCAGAGCAACTTCACACAGTAAAACAGAGATCTCACCTTTTGAAGTTATGACAGGTAGAAAAATTCCTGTACAATTACCATTTGATCCTACCGTTAATAAAAACAGACCATTATTAGAAATTGCACAGCATCAACAATGGTTAAAAGATATTTCTGAATTGTGTCAAATCCTATCAGAAATGCAAGCCTTCAAATTAGTCAAAGGATCCTGTTATGCCAGAAGAAAACCTTCCCTCTGGGACACAGGTATTAATTAAAACGTTCCAGGCGGATAGTCCATAGGATAGTAATTGGCAAGGACCTTTTGAAATAATTGCTCAGTTAGGACCTCTAGTGTACAAAGTTAAAGGAAAGAAAAAGAGCAAAATAATTATTGTTCATAGAGATCAGTTGAAAGTCATTAAGTGACTTCATGTTTTGTGTTTTTTTTTTTTTTTTTGTAGACTCACGGCAAATGCCAAGTCAAAAACAGTTAAGAAAGCATCTAGCAAAACAAATTTTCAGATTAATACCACTTACGTGGAAAGGTTATATTATTGTACATAATGAAGATTCTGTTTGTTATTGTACTGTCTGTACTCATTGGAGCCCTTGGGGTAGGGTGTCAAACAAGAGAAATGCAAGTTTGGAAAGTAAACAATGACAATAATACTGTTGAGCTAGGCTGGAATATAAATCATTTTCGTGAACAAAGACAGCAGGACAATTTTATTTGTCTATATAATGCTACTTGTATCTTCGTGTACATAAGAATTTCCAGCAATGTTACCTTTTGGTCGATGGTTGAGGGTCATCATTATATTCAACCAAACAGTCCTAAAGTAACCCTTGAATTTTATTCCAAAATTTCTGTTAAATGTTGTCAATTTCCTATATTTTTATTTGGGAAAAGAAGAAAATTCAAAGAAATATCCACCATCAACACAACGGCTAGTCTTCACTTATGTGAACAAATGTGGTAATCATACCATACAGGGAATTAGTATTCCTCCTAATAATACAAAAGTACAACTAAATTCTACTACTGGAGTTTCTGTAATATGTACTAATGTCACAGTTATTACAGGCCGCATACATTGGGCATATGTTCTATCAATATTAACAGGTAAACC
Organism: Protopterus annectens; assembly: GCF_019279795.1. Lineage (NCBI taxonomy): Eukaryota > Metazoa > Chordata > Ceratodontiformes > Protopteridae > Protopterus > Protopterus annectens. The sequence goes on along the minus strand of NC_056748.1, from coordinate 1,026,859,408 downwards.
TACCTCTGTTCATACAGACCATTTAGTTAAAATCTCTTGTACCTGTACAATGGTAGGTAGACAGTATTAAAAGGTTGTGGTACATTTTAACATCACATTCCCAGACACAGGCAGGTGCTGATAAAAATGGGCATGGTATGATACTCTGCTAGGAGGCCTAGGCACCAGAATGGGGGGTGTTAATGTAACTGACATTTAAATTCTAACTAATCATTTAGAAGTAGTGGGGGAAGATATCTCTCATATTGTGCATTTACAAGCATCTTGGAATCTAAAAGTATGGAAGACACACCTGCACAATATAAATTATCAGCAGCAATGTTTAGACAATTATGATGCTATGCAGTTACAACAGTTGAAATTTGATGGTAACAACAATTTTTGTAAATTAGACAAAATGCACTATGCAATCTTTGTATGTAGAAATTCAGAAAAACAGAGTACAAACTGAACTTATGTTACAAAATGAAAATGTTCAGTGACAGTGGTTTAACAAATAGATACATGATACCAATTGGATTAGGTTATTTACTGAAGTATGCTGTCCTCCACAATATTGTACAGGAAAGTTTATGCATTATAATGTTACTGATACAACTATTGTGTGTCAGTTTACTATGTTACCTATGATACTTCTCATACCAGAAGGGTATGAGTATTGGTTGCCACAATTTAAAGGTAATTATATAGATATGAGAGGAAAAACACATAAAACTGAGTATTGTACACACTCAAAATGGACTAATTTGTGGACAGCATTCGCCTGTCTATGAACCATGCTTATGGCAGCATTCTGTTAATTTGTGTAAATGGACTATTATGCCTTCTTCTTTTCAAATGTTTATAGAAATGGCTACTCAGTATATTTGTCTGGTTACAGATCAAGATGTAGGTCATAATTTAAAATGATCTTTTGTAGGATGTTTATCACATGTTGATTTCCTTACATGGAATAATAAGAGCTATGTATTTATTGAACCCATAGAAGTAAATATTTCCAAGAACTGGACTTATGACAATATAGCTTCCCAATATATCTGTATCCATGGATAATTTAAAAAACATAATGAACAATACTAAACTTCTCAGAGTGTATTTGGAAAAAAGAAATAAAAGTATTCTGTATTATGAGGCATTAAGCATAATTGCAAAAGATAAACTGCTTAGTTTGGCTGAAAAGACCATAAAAGACACTGCTCACAACTGGTGGGATATCTTTACTGAATGGTGAAAATAAAAAAAATCTGTTAAATTGGTTGATACATCCTGTATTAGTAGTGTTAGGCATTATAGTCATACTGACTATCTGGAATTGCTACCTACGTTGTCATTTGCGAAAAACTTATAATAGAGTTCAGCAAATCATGATGGTTAACCTGAATAAACTGGAAAAGGTTTCAATGTGTACAGCTGAAGTTGAAAATGAACAGTAATTTTCCGCTTTTTAAATGAAAAGAGGGAATTGTGAGAGTAAAAGAACAGGTTAAAATGGATTTCAGTAGATTTCTTCTGAAAATGTAAAATAAATGTTCTGCATTTCAGTATATAGAGTGCACTCACTTGAGCTCAGCTAACTAACTTGGCAAAGACATATAGCTTGGCATTCATTGTTAATAAGAATCAAAAGTAAAATATTTTATCTCTTATAAACTATGCAGCTTGTGAAATTTATTATCTACAAGCAGGTCAAGATGAACTCTTGTATGCAGCTGTGTCTAGTCACTATGGTACGCAAGATAGGCCAAGGATGAAAGGAGTTATTCTTAAGGAACAGAATGTTTAAGATATGGAGAACAAACTGTCAACAGACCAGCTTGAAAGGAAAGACTTATTATTCTGGCAAATTCTCAAAACTGCTGATGCAGGCAGAAAAGACACTATAAAGATTGGGACTTTTTCTTTTGTATAAGAGACTTTAATTATTCTAAGCTGAAGTACGTTTTTATGTATATACCTTTCAGTGTTAAGCTAGATGCAAACCTTGTGTGCAATACCTGAATGTCGTAACAGCAGAACTGTCTCAGTGTCTTCACTGAGTTAAGGTACAGACTACCTGAATACTGTAGTAGTATAACTTTAACAAAACTGAATACAGATAAGACAGTCATCATGGCAGCAAATGGGGAAATCAGAAGAAGCTAAGAATTGAGATAGAAGGAAAAGTAGTAGGTTAACAGGTTCAAGTGCAAGAGACGAGTGGTTGAGGGGAAGGGAAGTCTGAATGAGGAGGTCAGACTAGAATCAGAGGGGCTGAAGCCAACTGGCATAAATTGTCAGGGATGGTGTATGACAGAAAGATGCCAAGGAAGCTGAAAAGTAAGGTGTGCAAAACAGTGTAGTGAGGGCACAGCATTTGCGAAAGCTAGAAGTGATGGAGATGAAGTGCCTGAGATGGGTGGTAGGATGCACATTTTGAGACAGCCAAAGAAATGAGAACATCACAGCAGAAGCCCAACAATTGTAGAGAAGGTCAAAGAGAACAGATGACTGGTTCAGGCACATGTGCGGGAAAACAGAAAACAAGCTGGTGAAGATGATTTGGGACAGACAGGAAGATAACAAGAGGAAATGAGGGTTCACAGGAGATTACTAGGCTAACGACTTAAGGGTCCTTACAAGCCTAGCCAATATAACCCGATTTTACCCAATATATGGCCCCTAGGGACAAGAGGATGGCATTGATTTCTGCCTGTGCATTGAGTATCTTACAGACTGTCCCTGTCCATAGGGGAAATAAGCACTACCCTAGGTGTGAATTTGTGATTCCCCATCCATTGATCAAAACTGTGTTCGAAGATGGCCAGGGAAGGGTTCTGCTTAATGTAAATAGGAAGCCTGTTCCAAAGAAGGGGCAAACTCTGAGACACATATCTTTCTCTCCAGCATGTTTGGTTTGACTCACTGTGTTTAGATCCCTATATAGGATGACCCTCATTCTGTTTGACTTATGGATGTGTAGCAGCTCCATAAGGGTTGGATTTGTGAGTGCCTTGTAGGTCAGGCAGAGGTCACCCCTTAATAGTAGGTAGGAGACAGAATAAAGAGATAGAGCTTTTAGTCTGTCTGTATAGGTCATATTGTTTACACCCTGCATTTTCTTTGTGAGGAATCACTGAGGTTGCTCCAGCTGCTGTAAATACCTAGTCAAGTACATGCCAAATGGTGCATTGTACTCTATTACTGGTCTAACGAGGGCTGAGTACAGTAGGACTACAATTTCCTTAGATCTGGATGTCACACCTTTACTTATAACTTGTGCCATATAAAAGGACTTCCTCACCACTGTGGACACGTGGTCAAAGTTCAGGCTGCTATCTATCTGTGTGTTTAGATCTCTTCGAGTCCACTCATAGAGGTGTGCTCTTGCTATTTTAACTTGCAGGGGTATTTGACTTCCCAAACGGTATGATACTACATTTTTTTTGTATTTAGTTTTAGGCCATGGTTCTGGCACCAATCATTTGTCTGATCTAGACCCTCCTGAAGGATATCTACATTGTTGACAGATTCAATGACTGTCCCCAGCTTGCAGTCATTGGCAGATTTTGTCATCCAGAGGCCCTCCACATTAGCCTTCACTTCAAAAAGTATATTCCGAAAAGGAGTGGTCCCAGCACTGAGCCCTGTGGCACTCCATTAGTAACTGGCCTCTTGCTGGATCTGGATTCACCTACTTTAACCACGTGCCCTTTCCATGAGCCAACTGGCTATCCATCTAGTGACAAAGAGATTTATGCCCACTTGTGTGAGTTTATTTATAATACCCGAGTGGGAAATTGTGTCAAATGCCTTGGCAAGGTTGAGGTAGATGGTATGTACTGTTTTACCCTCATCCATGGCCTTCTCATTCAGTAGGCATGACCTGCCCTTGATGAAGCTGAATTGGGTGTCCAGAAAAGAGGTGGATGGATTGTGAGAGAGCAAACCTGCGACAGTCAGGTATGAGTGCCAAGGAAGGCAGGAGAGTGGCACTGAGTAGAGAGAGAGAGATGGTGAAAGTTGATATGACAGCCCAGCCCCAAGTAGAAAATAGGAAAAAAGAGTTGTTGATGATGAAAGAAAAATTAAAGCAACAGTCCCTTTAATATCAGCCAAAAAAAGAAAGAAGAAAAGAAGCAGGACTTTTTATGGCAGCAAAAGAGCACAGTATGTAGGAAACCAAAGATTACAAAAGGAAATACAAAAGGTATAAATGAGGAATTAATGACTGGAAGGTAATTTTATTGCATGACAGATGGCTAGAGATAAATTAATTAACTGCATACTATACCTGTAAAAAGAAGCCTAAACACTGCACACATAGCCAAAACACAGACAGAAATAAAGCAGTGGGATATGGCAATACCTGGATTAATATTACACAGAGCAGTCAGGGGGACCAAAGGATGGTACTGTGGAAATGCATGTTAGGGATGACATAAGTCATAAGATTAACTTTGGGGAGACAGATGAATAGGAAAAGAAGGAAGAAAGGGACAACTGACAGCTGACCTTCAGGCTCAAGGGAGAATCTGCTGGTCTTGCATGAGTTTATGATATACAGACTGCATGCACAGACCCAGCACTCACAACAATAGCAGAGGTTTGAAAGATAGCCTCCTGCAGCACTATAACACTTGGACATTCCATTCATGTTTGTCAATCGCTCACTCACTAACTTTTTTTTAGCATTGCATGCATCCATAAAACATGAACCAGCAAGCATCTCATGTTTAGTGCTAACTGGAACACACACATCTGAATCGATTGCAGTATCTTGCTACCTTCATTCTTCTAATGAGAAACTCGAACAAAAACAAATGTCAGCTTTTCAACCCAACTATATCTTACATATTTCAAAGCTGCTCCTGCCCACCTTACTAATGTGTGCTAACCCTAACCGTAACCTTAACCTTACCCCATGCCCATAACCCTGCACATTGCATTACTAAAAACCCTTTCCCTTAACAGCATCACTAGAAAGATGACACTTGATCTTAGCTTTGTAGCTGGGCTTTACCGATATGGGGCTTTTTTTTTTAAACTGGGACAGAATTATTGAATGTTTGGTGATTCGCTCTTATGAGTCATCCAGTGTTTTGTGATTCTTTTTTATTCTATTTGTGATCCTCTCTTTGAGTTTCCTTCCTTTCATGACATAACTATATATATATATATATATATATATATATATATATATATATATATATATATATATATATATATATATACACAGAGAGACAGGGACATATATATATGTATATATATATATATATATATATATATATATATATATATATATATATATATATATATATATATATATGGGTGTAGGGCACTAGATCGATTGTTCACCTACACTGACAACATTTGGTCAATGCATACAGATGGCCAATGGGTGTACCAGAGTGACAATTCCTGGAGTAGGGGAATATTCCATATCCCCAGGGATTATGCATTTTCAGAGTTAGTATATATACTTAGCAAGGTTGTGGGGGATGCAGAAGTAGGCTCCCCCACCCCACAAAAAAAAAAACTTGTCTTAAGTTTAGTCCACTCTGGGATAATTCCTGGAGCAAGCACAGAATGTGTTAGTCTTTGTTGTTTCAACATTTTTAAGTAGATTATCTGGACGTCGGTGTACATGCACAGTCAATCTAGTGCCCTACACCAATATATATTATTACCTACAAAAAAAGATAATGCTCAGAGAAATGAACAATAAACAGTTCCAAGATCACACGACAGTGGAGAAGGGGCAAAGTTCCCACTGTAATGTGATCTCTCACACAATGCAACTGGCAGCCAGAAGAAATATGAAAAAAAAATAAGTTTAGAGGTTCATACTAGGCTAACTGTTTAAAGGACAATTTTAAGCCTAGCCAACATCCTGAGGTCAGAATAAAACCTTATACCTTGTGCTTATGAAGCAAAGGCCTTAACCATTTATGTATACAGTGGATATAAAAAGTTTACACACCCCTGTTAAAATGCCAGGTTTTTGTGATATAAAAAAGAGAGACCACTATAAATCATTTCAAAACTTTTCCCACCTTTAATGTGACCTATAACCTGTGCAATTCAATTGAAAAACAAACAAATCTGTTAGGGAAAAAAATATATACAAAATAAAAAATGTACAGTAAGCTGGTTGCATAAGTGTGCACACCCTTAAACTAATATTTTGTTGAAGCATCTTTTGATTTAATTACAGCATTCAGTCTTCTTGGGTACACACCTGCCATCAATTAAAGAGACTCTGATTAACCCCAAATAAAGTTCAGCTGTCCTAGTAGGATTTTCCTGACATTTACTCAGTTGCCTGCTACAGCAAAAGCCATGGTTTGCAGAGAGCTTAAAAAGCATCAAAGGGATCTCATTGTTGAAAGGTGTCAGTCAGGAGAAGGGTACAAACAAATTTCCACAGCATTGGATATACCATGGAACACAGTGAAGACAGTCATAAAAAAGTGGAGAAAATATAGGACAACAGTGATGCTGTAAAAAATTAAACATCCCTCCAAAATTGATGAAAAGGCAAGACGAAAACTTGTCAGGGAGGATGCCAAGAGACCTACAGTAACACTGAAGGAGCTGCAGGAATTTCTGACACGTAGGGGTTGTGTACTACATGTGGCAACAATCTCCCGTATTTTTCCATATGTCTGGGCTAGGGGGTAGGGTTGCAAGACGGAAGCCTTTTCTTACACAGAAAAACATCCAGGCCCAGCTAAAATTTTCAAAACAATACATCGTCTCCCAAAAGCGTGGGGCAAATGTGTTATGGTCTGATGAGACCAAGGTTGAACTTTTTGGCCACAATTCCAAAAGGTATGTTTGGTGCAAAAACAACACTTTACATCACCAAAAGAACACCATCCCCATGGTGAAGCATGGTGGTGGCAGTATCATGCTTTGGGTTGCTTTTCTTCAGCTGGAACTGGGGCTTTAGTCAAGGTGAAGGGAATTATGAACAGTTCCAAATACCAGTCACTTTTGGCCCAAAACCTTCAGGTGTCTGCTACAAAGCTGAAGATATAGAGGAAGTTCACCTTTCAAAACAACAATGACCCCAGACATACATCCAAATCAACAAAAGAATGGCTTCACCAGAAGAAAATTAAAGATTTGCAATGGCCCAGCCAGAGCTGAGACCTAAATCCAATAGAAAATCTGTGGGGTGACCTGAAAAGAGCTGTTCACAAGAGATGTCCTCATGCACTGACAGATTTGGAGCACTTTTGCAAGGAACAGTGGAAAAATATTGCCAAGTCAAGATGTGCTATGCTGATAGACTCCTACCCAAGAAGACTGAATGCTGTAATTAAATCAAAAGGTGCTTCAACAAAGTATTAGTTTAAGGGTGTGCACACTTATGCAACCAGCTTATTGTATGTTTTTTTTATTTTTTATAATTTTCTCCTAACAGATTTGCTTGTTTTCAATTGAATTATACAGGTTATAGGTCACATTAAAGGTGGGAAAAGTTTTGAAATGATTTATTGTGGTCTCATTTTTTTATATCACAAAAACCTAGCATTTTAACTTTTTATATCCGCTGTGTATATATATATATATATATATATATATATATATATAATACACACACACACACACACATATATATATATATCTATATAGTTAGATAGCCTGGCTAGCTCAGTCGGTAGAGCATGAAACTCTTAATCTCAGGGTCGTGGGTTCCAGCCCCCCGTTGCTTCGGATGGTGCAGTGGTGTAGTGGTTAGTGTTGTCTCCTCACAGCAAGAGATTCTCTGGGTGAATTCTCAGCTGGGTTCCCTCTGTGTGGAGTCTGCATATTCTCCCTGTGTTCATGTGGGTTTCCTCTGGGTGCTCTGGTGTCCTCCCATGTTACAAAGACATGCATCTGGAGCATTTCTTCCTGGGCCACTGCTGCAAATTGGCTTGTTGCAAGTTGGACTTTCCTGGTAAACAAATGTTAAGTAAATAAATAAAAAATGTATATATCTATCTATCTATATATATATATATATATATATATATATATATATATATATATATATATATATATATATCAATTTGACTCAACAGAAACTTGAACTTTATGTGGTCGAGATAATATGATCGACTTTCCAAAAAGTTGAAGAACAGAAAACAACAAATATTTAAGTTTTTGCAGGGAGGCAATACCCCCATGCATATTATCTGACTCTGACATTGAACTACAATGGGGAAAAGGGTAAATTCCCTGATCCCCATTGTAACCCGATTGCCATTCAAAAGCTTCGACAGCCTAGTTACAGCAGCAGTGGAGTGACATTTAATGATGAGCCTTTGCAATACCTATCATAAAATAATTCATTACACTGGGCTAACCACTTAGTGTTGTTTTGTAAATGGATGCCCTTGTTTTCTACATATAAGGCAAAAATGTAACTGGTCTTTTTTAAGGTTCGTTATTGTTTGTTATCCATCAGCATAATATCTAACATGTCCAAAAATTCATGCATTAATCATTCCTCTTATTCTAATATTGTAGGGAAAAAAACTGGAAGGTGACATCTGTAGTTTGAAGTCAAAGTAGCAATTGTCTCATGTACAAAGGAATGATTGTCCTCAGTGCCAGTATAGCTAAACTGATAACTGTGAAAGGTTACTTGCACATTAAAGACCAGCTATACCCTAAACACAACTTTTACCATCCCAGAATGTATTTTCTTCTCCATAAAACAATTCCAACCTTTCACATTAACTAAACATGTTTGAGTAGTTTCTTATCTTTGCTGACATTTTAGCACTGTTCTGCATCCTCAGTTGGGTTTGCATGAAATGTCACAATATTATCTTTGGGCATTTGTCTCCCTACTTCTCACATCATATAGCCCATTACATGTAAGATTTTTTTGGATCTAGAAAATAATTCATAGCAAGGTGTTCAGAGCCCTGTCATTTATTCCTCCTTTTGGGGCCATGCAGCTATTAAGTATCTGGATTTACAGGCTTACTGTGAAAAAATAAGACAGTCCTGTCTTCATAGTTGAGCAAGCAGCTGAGAAAACTGAGAAAACTGAGAAACTGAAGTGACAGATTTTCATGAAAGAGGATCTGAAGCTAACAAAATTTGGTACTTACGTATCATCGCAACCACATTTATGAAGTTTTATAATTCGTTGCGTTTCAGAGAAGACAGGTAACCTTGAAAGGGGTGTAAGTAAGTAGTACTGTGTCACACTGGGTATGTGGCAGGTAGTGGAATGACAGTGAAATTTGGTACTCCTGGGTGACGTGTCTGAATGTAATAATCTCAGAAGTTTAGCAAGGGCATTTGCCAGAAATAGCTGTTTTGCATATGAAAGTACTCCTTAGTGCTTTGAAAATGCATGGTGATGTCAATCGTTTTTATTAAGTGAATTGCTGTATTAATCATATTGTAAAAATGTCCCAATTTTGAGCCTTTGTTCCCTTATTATTTTTGGCTTTGTCCCTAATTAATGAGCAAACAGGTAGACATATGATTACAAGCAGGTAGCAAAACAGATTAAATGAGTCTGCGTATCCTCTTCTGTTTTGTGTTCTTCATAGTGAAATGGAAAATGGTGTGTTAATACTGCTGACAGTGGACTTGTTTGTTGGCACTTGCCGTACCTTGTAGTCACATGCTGTCACTCAGTTGTCTAGCCCTACACAGGTCCACGCTACTAAAGTACATCGTTATCAAAGCCTTAACCCTAAACCTACCCTAAATTCTCCTCGCACTTCAGAGTCCTGCCTAACAACTAAAACATGTGTGGTCTGGCATTTTCTATTGTAATTGTTACACAAGAAACATTAAGATTTGCAATGTAATTCACTTAAGCATAAAGACAGTTTAGTGACACACACTTCCGCAGACAGTTTCACCAGTATGAGTGCTGCGCTCTTATTTTTCTCAAAATCACTCTAAACGTTTGATTATATTAGAGCGTTGCTCAGCGATGTGTTTTAAATCTGCTATTGCATTTCAAATCTAAATCACCTCTGCCTGCTTGTTAACAGACTGGTTTCATGAGTCGCTTAGCATACTTGTAAATGTGTTTAATCACACTACCACTAAAAAGCTATTTGTAATGTTGGACTCACTTAGGGCAGAAAGTGTAAACTGTTAATGTTTAGTAGGATAAGTTCCATTATTGGATGCCACACAAACAAGTTACTGCATTGAACTACCTACTGCAATATTGTGCTTATTAACTGTTTCACCTGTTGAATTACATTGAGTTAATTTTACTGTCTCCTACATACTGTATTGTTGTTTAACACTGTTAATGCTTTGGCAATACTACTGTATTAATCACACTATACTAAGGATACCTTGTAGTCTGTTACTAAAGCCACTATCTCTCTCCCTTATTCTCTCTGTAGATAGCCCCCCATGCTAGATGCACAACGCGTAGTTCCTTAACTTTCGTCGCTGACTTACTTGGACTCCCAGTGCAAATGCACAGACCAGCCTCCTCTCAATACCTCTGAATTCAGTCCAAAATCTCCCAAAGAGACTCAGGGTAAAAAACTATCCTAACTTACAGTGTATTGTCTGATTAGAGTCTGTTGCAGGCATTAGACAGTACCAGATCAAAAAATTAGTCTATTATCCTACTGGTAATTCCAGCAAAAAAACAAACAAGCTGACATTGTACACTGTTACCTTTAAGACCCAGGAATAACCCTTGTGGTGTAGTCCCCGCTCCGCTTTGCCCTCGCTCCGCGCCCCACCCTGCCCCCTATTCCCACCCGCCCCCACTACCTCTACATTTATTAGGTCATTAAACCCATCCCCCTTATCACCAACCAATCACAACTGTCCCTCACTCTGACTCATCTCCCTCCCATTTCTTGTCTGTCTATACTAATTAGGCTACTCCCCCTGTCCGCCCACCTACCAACCTCTATCCATTTACACTCCATTTTTCTCCCCTCCAGCTTTTTATATACCCATTTTACCAAGGTCATTTCCCCCAGCTTATTACACTCACCAACCTCTCCTCACACCATGGATAGAAACTCTTTTACTACCCTTCCCTTCATATCATTACTCCTTATTATTTCTTATCTCTTAACAAGTTATGAAACTCTAACCCTAGCAGGAGCCCACCTCCCCAAAGGTCACACCTCCCTTCATTCCCATAACCCCTACAAACTCATCCCTCCATCTCATTACCCTGTTAATAACCCGATTCCCAAAAGAACTCATCCTACCCTCCGCCACCCTAAAGTACCCACAACAAAGGACACTCTAAAATTACTAATTAAACTCCAAAAAATATTTGACTACTTGAAAAAAACATCACAAAAGATGGCGATATCCACCCCAACCCAGGCCCTAATTTTGACCTAGGCCCTAACACCCTGAAAGCAGCCAGAAGCTCAGTGGGCTCCCTCCTTATCCTTCACCTCAATCTAAGAAGTATCAATAATAAGGTTCACAACTTGCATGCCATGCTTGCAACCCACTCCCCTGACATCATGTGTCTATCAGAAACATGGCTCAAACCTAGCACTAAGGATGAAGAAATCATCCCACCTGGATATAACATCCTTAGGGCCGAACGAATAACTAGAAAGGGTGGGGGAATAGCTGTCATGTTCAAGAACTCCTTGAACATCACAATGAATCCACTCCAACCTCCAAAAATTCCTAACCTTGAACTGATTGCCCTAAAGCTACGCCTAAACAACCAAAAAAGTATTAATCTCATAGTAACTTATCTATCACCAGGTAAAAATGTCGAAAACCTAGAACAAATTCTCAGTTGGTTTGCTACCAACTATCCCCAAGAAACCATAATACTAGGGGACGTTAATATTAACTGGTCCCTCTACTCCAAATCCTCAAATCCTCTCCCCATCAACTTACATGACTTCTCTCAAAATATTCTATCTCCCACTAGAATTGGAAATGCTCAACAAAAGGAGAGCATCATTGACTGGATTCTTACTAACAAGGCTCCAAATAACTATACTGCAGGGACCCTTCCCAACGACCTTAGTGACCACCTTATTACCTTTATTATAAAACACAAATGTCCGACTTCAAACCATCCACAATCCAGACTAGTTAGGAACAGTAAGAATTTTGTCCCAGACCAATTTCTTGCAGACCTCAAAGCATGCAATTGGTCCATCCTAAAAACTCTACCCTTAGATGAGAGTGTGTCATATTTTAATGAAACTTTCCTCAAGATACTTGACTCTCACGCTCCTAAGCGTCTTACTAGAACTAAGGTACGTATCGCACCTTGGCTAACAAAAGATACTAAAACCAAAATTAAACTCCGAGACCAGGCCTGGAACAAATGGAGAACTACTAAAACCCCCCTAGATCGCATCAAGTTTCTTCAGCTTAGAAACTCAACCAAAGCAGCCGTTATGTCTGACAAAAAACAATATTACTGTCACCTCCAAGATAAACACCAGCATAATCCTAAAAAATTCTGGGCTGGTTTCAATCACCTCCTTCATCCAGGTAAATCCACCACCCCCACCCCTGAAAAACTCATGGGTAAAGATTCAAGAGAAATAGCCAACACTTTTAATTCATTTTTTACTGAGACCATCCAGTCCCTCGCCAGCCAGCTTACTACTTCTCCCTCGGCTATAACCTTAACTAAAGGCCCAACTCAACCCTCCTTTAACCTACAACCTACATCTACCTCCTATATTCGAACCCTCTTGAAAAAACTCAAACCAACCACCTTAACGGCTGACTTACTCCCAGCCAATTACTTACAAATAGCATCTGCTGCCATAGCCTACCCTGTTTCAATCTTGATCAACCGGTCCATTTCTGAAGCTTCTATTCCCTCAATCTGGAAAATCTCCTATATCATCCCTCTCCATAAAGGTGGGTCCTCCACTGACACATCTAACTACAGACCCATAGCTATACTATCTCCTCTAGCCAAAATCATGGAACGCTGCATTCACAAGCAACTCATAACCCATCTTACTCGAAACAACCTCCTGTCTAACACCCAGCACGGCTTTCGCCCCCATCATAGCACAACTACTGCTCTCCTCTCCTTTGTTGACTCAGTCAACCACAACCGCAATAACAAATTAATATCCTCTGCGCTCTTTCTCGACGTATCCAAAGCCTTCGACATGGTCAATCACCAACAGTTGATCCACACACTGGAAACCTTTCATCTTAGCAAATCAACCATAAGCTGGTTTAATGACTACCTTTCTTGTAGAAAGCAGGCGGTTCAGTGGGAAAATAGGCTATCAGACCTACTCCCCACTAATATCGGTGTTCCCCAAGGATCTATTCTTGGTCCCCTTCTTTTTTCCATATTTATAAATGGTCTACACTCTATCATTCCCAAAGCCACCTGTATTCAATATGCAGACGACTCCACCCTGATCTGCTCGGACGTTTCTCTCGCCAAACTCCAAGTTGCAACCCAAAACTGCTTTTCCTTAGTTGAAAAATGGTTCTTGGAACTAAAACTTTTACTTAACCCGACCAAAACCAAATTACTTCTATTTTTCCCCACTCCTATTACCTCCCAAGGAAAAGAACCTCCTAACACCAACAACCCCACCTTCCACGTGTCCTCCAACAATGGGAGCATAATCGAGCCTGTCTCCCACACCAAACTACTAGGGGTGACCATAGACCACAAGCTTAAATTTGATACGCATGTCAGCCTGACCATTAAGTCGGTAAACAAGAAACTCGGGTCCATGTATAGAATAAAGAACTTCCTAACCCCGCACACCAAACTAACTATCGCCCGGACCCACCTCCTCTCCACACTCCTGTATGCCTCCCCGATATTCTCCTTCCTTAACAAAAGAGAGCTCAATAAACTATCTACAACCTATAACCACATAGCCAGATTCATAACAGGAATGCCCTATCGCATCCATCACTGCCACAATCTAAGGACACTGAAATGGTTAGAACTGCCCAACATTCTCAAACTCAACCAACTCACTGAGGCATTTAAAACAATCAACCATCCAGACAAAACCCCCTCACTGAACAAAATACTTACCCCCTACTCCAACCTTACGTCCCTTAGGTCGTCCAAAAGCCTACAAGTACAGACCATTAAATCTAACAACTCGGGAGGTGAAGCGCTCTATGCCAATTCCATTGGCAAATCCTGGAATGCCCTCCCAAACAACCTAAGACACATGACCTCTCTTCACCAATTCAAAAAACACCTCAAAGATCTCCTAAAGTCCCAATGGCTATGCCCTTGCTCTAATCAAGACTAATAGCAAACGTCCCAGGCCCACCTAAGCCTCTACCCAACCCAAAACCGTAAGGGTCCACAATGTAGCCATGTTAGACCATCTATCTAAGTCTGTTCCTCTTTAAACAATATGTATAACCTTTTTGCTTGTTTTATTTGACTATGAATGTAATAATAATTACTTGATCTTCTGATGTTTTTGTTTATCTACCTCTGTTCTTTGGAGGTTTTCTCCCCGGGCCTCTACTGAAAATGGACATGTATTCAGCTAGACTAGCCCAGTCAACAAATGTAAAATAAATAAAAAAAAAAATAAATAAAAAAATAAATATGTTTCGGCAGGAGAATGGCTTGGAACCGCTTCTCCTCTTCACAATGTGGTTGCGATAATACGTGAGTACCCAAAATTTTATTATTTTTCCCTAACTCAATGAAAAGGCTCATTATAAAATATGTAGAAGAATGCTAAAAACACAGTATTGTGAGTAATACTGAAAAACAGGGACTTGACAAGAGATTCTGACAGCAAGCAGTTATTCTGCAAACTACCATTTTAAGTGACCAGATATAAGACCCTGCAAAAGTGTGTAGGGTATTATAATCCTGTATTCTAAAGCAAAAATGCATTGTAGGTAAGGAAATATTTAGTAAAAGCAAAATCCTGTCAGTTTATTCATTCCCATCAGGGCATTCAGGATTGTAACAAAAAAAAACTAATAAATACTTAAAACAATATTCAGTTTCTGTCCCTAGTGATCCTTTAAAGCTAGCACCTCAGATATTTCTCTTGTTGAAGTAAAATGTAGTGGAAAGAGTATTTTCCATGAGGGAAAAGTTAATTAAGCCCACAAAAAATGCTGGTTCAAAAGGTTCAATAAACAATTTCTTTCACAAGAAATTTAAGTTCCATACTGGAAAGAGAAAGTATGGTGGCTGACCTTGGGCAAAACACCTTACATGAAAGATTTGCACAGAGATGATTATCTAATGAAGTCCAGGCTAAGACATGAGTAAGTGGACCTTAAATAAAATAGTAACAATAGTAATAATAGCTTTGGGACAGGGGACTGCCATGATTTTTGGCCTGTGGCAAAACAGAACTGTGTCTTTTATTACCTAAACTACTCAATTAATTCAATGGAATTAATCCATTCCTTTTTTGTAAGCAGAACTGAGGTTATTAAGCACTTACTCCTGTCAGCTATACACTAATGAATGGCTTGCTTGCTTCTAACACCCCATCTCCACCTATCTATTTATATTACATCAAGTGAACTTTAAGTACATCTGGATCAAACAAGTCTCCATATCTTAACAGGGCTAATGTGCATATGATCATACAGACATGGCTTTGAGTAGTTCATAGGCTTAATTTATAGGCATGAGTAGTTAATACTGCTATGTAACTTAGGAGGAACCAACAACCAGAAGTTCAGCATAAATGTACAGAACTGCACAATGGCTGGAAATATATAGGCTTACATAAATTCTAATGAAGTGAAAAGTGAAGTGGGGGAAAAAGGAATTATACAGAATGAAATCAGAGGGTAGAACTGAGGCCACAGTATGGGACAGACTAAGAAAGATAAGTGGCTATAATGCAGTTGTGCATTAGGAAGTTAATTAATTAGGCTGCCATAACTGATGCAAATGAAGAAAAATTAGGGGTTCCATGAACTGAAATATGCAGACTGGTTTGATGTTTCCATATTTTTTTTCTTTTTGGCAGAGTAAATGGGTATCTGTCACCGTCAGTGAAAAAATAATATAATATGATTATGTCACTGTTCTCTTCTTGTAACCAAAAAGGCAATTGGCTTTCCATATTTTTAGTGACAAATATTTATAATTTTGAATAGTTTTTAACATTTTAGAGCAGTATTAGTATCACAAATTAATATAAATGGTTTGCTACCAATAAATAAGACAAGTGACAGCAGAAGGAATCCAGGTTAGCAGAACAGTAATCATCTACAGGATGAACTGGCAAATATCGAGTTGATGAGGACTGGTTATCTGATTGTAGATTTGAATGAGTAAAGTCTGAATAATACGTGTGAGTTGAAAATTAGTGAAACAGTTAGCTGCAGT
The DNA here is from genome assembly GCF_019279795.1 of Protopterus annectens. NCBI lineage: Eukaryota > Metazoa > Chordata > Ceratodontiformes > Protopteridae > Protopterus > Protopterus annectens. The sequence goes on along the minus strand of NC_056748.1, from coordinate 1,026,843,114 downwards.
CGTACATTAGGAAGCTGATTAAAGTTAGTAACTCCTAATTGGATACAGCTGAATCAAGCTACCCCAGACTTAAACTTCCCCTAAGAATGAAAGGATGGTTTATACAGAGGATACAGAAGGTAGAAATGTATAATTTACCAGGCCTCTGTGAGTACTTGGGTAATTAGCCTCTATGTTTAACCAAACAGGTTACATGAAGAGATCAAGGAGTGCTGTATAATAAAGTACTGCCAGCCCATCATTCACCACAGAAATCTTTCACTTTTTCTTTTTTAAAAGCAAGTTATAAAGTCATCTGTCAACCTACATTCACAACTAGAACTTTCCTAAGATGGGAGCCGATGGTCATGCATTTATCTGAATTTGCATAATAAAGGAAGATTTTCTGTGGCTCAGGGAGTCTGGTCTTCCCACAGAAAAGCCTTGTTTCTTTAGGACTGGTCCACTGTGCGAGACTGCCACTGACTTCCATTATATTTATTGCCCGTTTGTTGATCAGCCCTGCTAAACCATGTTTAGTGAACTGAAGTGATATCACTTTCCTATCCTGGGGACTGTAGGGACCATTTAATTTAAAAGTCACCATCACCTCTTGATTTCATGTCAGGTCACTTGCAGAGATGGTGTAATTATACAGAATGTAAGCACAGAGAAAGGCTGTCATATTTAAGCTATGTTTCAGCAAAAGACAGAATACGGGGCTTATTTAAAGTGGTCCTGGACTCAAGCTGATGTGTGTTAAAATCAAGTCCCTCATGGTTCAGAGAGAAATCTTAAGACTTGTGGTTGATGATGAGAAAGCAGAGATTAATTAGAACAGGGCCATGAGCTTTATTAGTGTTAGTAAAGTGATATAAACATCTAGAGGCTACATAATGACATCTAGACGTTTAGGGAATGTGCCGTTTATGGATTCTAGGTTAAAGATGCACACGCCATATAGCAGAAGATTCCAACGAAGTAAAGACAAAATCAAAGGGGGAATATCCATTTCACCATCTTAATGCAGAGACTGTTAGGTAGGGAACTGCACTACATACAGACAACCACTGCAAACTAATGTGATAGTGACTGAGACATATTTTGATGTAATGTAAAGTTTTAAAAACTAAATAAAAGTAAAGGGACAGAACAAGTGTTTGCATTTTATTAATTATTTGATAACTGGGTAAACTCAGTAGATAAAAGTGCCTCTTTCAGAAATGAGCTGGTTAAATGACTGTTCAAAGTCACACAATATTCAGAAGAAGACTGAGGGAATCAAACATAGGGGCACAATTCGAAGCTCATAGCTGTAATCCCCTGCACTAAACTAATTTATATGTTGGGGAGCAGTATGGAATGATGATTTAATGGATCAAATGGCACAGTGCATATAGCAATACATGTGCAGTATAATGTTTATGTTAATATTTTATTTTTATTTATTTATTTGTATTTAACATTTGTTAACCGGGAAAGTCCGACTTGGAACGAAGCCAATTTTCAGCGGAGGCCCAGGGAGAAACACTCCAGATGCATGTCTTTTTAACAAGGGAGGAAACCTACACGAACGCAGGGAGGACATGCAGACTCTGCACAAAAGACACAAAAGAGAATCAAACCTGAGAATCTCTTGCTGTGAGACGACAATGCTACCACTGCACCACTGCAATGTTCATTTCATACAGATGTAAATTTGGCTATGTCACAAGTTATAATTCAATAAAAGTATTTGGGAAAAAAATGGCACAGTGCACAGTATGGAATAATGATTTAATGGATCAAATGGCACAGTGCACAGCGGTGGAAATCTGAAGGTCAGCTAAGGGCTAAGTTAAAACTGTAGCTGGCAACTTCTGTAGTAAATGTAAAAGGGGGAACTTATTAGACAGAGAGTATATAGTGAGTAGGTCACAGTAAGCAGGCACTTATAAGTATGAATGTGATAATGTGCAGAAAGAATATGTTATTGCAGCTTTTAATGATAAATGTGAAAGATGATATAAACAAGCATAAGAAATGACAATTGAAAATCACCTAGAAGTTAAGAAGGGGAAATTAATTAACAGGTAATACACATTCAAGGAATTCATAGAAAACATAATACAGATGCCTCAGTGTGTAAGGACTTGCAGTAGAGCAACATGTCACAGGTTTGAACTTGGGAGGACATAGAATATTTGCTTGACATGGGTGGTAAAAAAAGTACAAGTAGTGATATGCAGAGAACAGTGACTGAAGGGTGATAATAAGCTGGCCAGTAATGCAAAGGGAGAAGAGGGGAGGACCACCCCATCTGCTGGAGAAAGCAATTAATGTGTTGCACAGAAGAACAGAGGGAAGAAGAGACAACTAATTTAAGAGATGTAGTGCAAGGGGGTCCAAAAGAAAAGCATACAACCTTTAACATTCAGAATGTCTGATAGCAAAACTAAGGCATAAAGCAAAAGGGGCAAAAGCAGCGTTCAGAGCAATACCAATGATATGAATGAACTACAAATAATCGTCTAGTTAAGGAATCAATAGAGCATTCCAACAGTAAATACAAAGACATGGCAATTTAACTGTGCCTTGAAAGGGAAAAAATAGAATATCAGATTCAGTAAAGGGGATTATGGTTTTCATTTTTGCAGCCTACATTCCCTCCTGCACATGCCTGTACATGTCCCTGCAATAGGTCAGTGAGGACAGTCCCGCCTTGTTCCATGAAACCAGACCACTTGAATCATAGTCAGGGCTTTCTCCCTCGATGCAAAGGAGCAGAATATTATACTCATGTTATCAGGGATAGAAAAAGGACATTAGAAGTATCCTATTCATTGATCATTTAACCAGCTTTCTTCTACAATAGGCTGCAGAAAAGCTGCACAATGATTAAGTACAATGCATTGTGTATATTCAACTGTTCTAAACACTTAGACCATGTCTTCTAAAATATACACAAATTCTAAGAAAAACGTTATCACCCATATATAAATGGAAAACTGGTTAGTCCAGAATACAAATTATACAATGTAATTTCACTGATGATAGAAAAAGCTAGCTATTTTGGCATATGTTACATATCCATTGCCTACTCCTGGCATACCTGGCAGTACCTCACATTGTCACAAAGGATGCTGTGCAAATTTTTTTTTTCATTATAACTTCAGAATACAGCTGACAAATTCAGATGACCCTTTGCCATTATGAAGCAATTTAATTTAAGCAGTGAATCACTGTTTGACAAAATGCTGAGCCTGACAGTGAATCAACAACTTAAGATATTGAATACAATAACAATTAACTTGGCTATTAGTGGTTTTTTTTCAACCAAGACAAAACTGTTCTGGTGTGGGCAGAAAAGACAGCAGAGCTTTTTACTTATCGGTTTATTTGAAGTAATGTTAAAATGGCCAACTTGAGAAAACAGTAGATCCAGAATATCGTAACAAGGACTTTGATTCAATGGGACTCATCACTGTAGACCCACTGATAAGGCAAAGTCAGAAATAAGTAGATTTATGAGTAGGTGGCAGAATCTTGCAAACTCACCGAAGGTAAAGATAACAGCAAACATCAGAATACCATTGAACCTTTTCATTCACAAAATGTGTGCCAGATGCAATCTGACAATGCATCCCTAACTTTCACTGATTAGGAAAATCAGTGTCAGTGCTGACAAAATAGAACTCAGTATGTAGTAATAACAAGAGATCACCTTTAAGATGCAGAAATCTACATATACCTCCCCATTAGCATACACATGCCATTTGTACAAGACTTTAGTATGCATTGTAACAAGAAACAATGATAAAACCTTTGATCTGAGTCTACTCTCCTTCAGCGTTCCTGATAAGATGATGCAGGCAGCCGATGTAAAAGAAAAGAAAGAGTAGTACAGAGTCATCCAGTGATATCCCCTTTATCCTAAGATGGGGGAAAAGAGTATAAGTCAGTGCACTACATAAGATGTCTCCTTCTGCTAGCAAACAAATGTACATGCAAAATAGCTTTTTGAATCATCAAGACTTGCAATGCCCAGTCCCAGAATGTGGAGATTAAATGAACAAAATCAGGACTTACTTATACTAAGTCCAAGACTGACATTTCTTGAAATATTTCCTGGCTGGCCAACTTCTCCTATCTTTCTCACTAGGCAAAAAATGGAATTCCCTTCCCTCCACACTAAGAAACATACCAAACTCAGAAAACTTCAAAACCCAACTATTCAAACACCTGTCCACTAATTGGAAATGTACCTGCCTTCACCCAACCTAATCCAAGGGGGTTCTCACTGTGGTTCCCAAGCTCTACAACTCTCATAGTTATCTTCCTATGAGCCTATCTAAGATCTCAACAATTTCTATAGCTTCTCTCTAAGCTCTCACCTCCTACAACTACCCTCACACAGCCCAACCTTGTAAATATTGTAAATAGCATTCTACTGTTGATATGTGTATGTAAAGCGTATTTACATTTTCTTAAAAGGTTTGTAAGTAAACCGTTTCCACACCTAACCTATATCTGTTTTCCTCAAATGAAACTGTGTGATTCCTACCTTCAAGCTTAATGAATTTGCTAACTATGCATGATATTGAATGCATTTATGAGTAACTATTCTACATAAGATCTTTAATATTAACAATCATTTGTATCTAAATTGTATAATGCATCTTGGAGCTTTTCTCCCCGGGCCTCCACTGAAAATGGGTCAATTCGGTCAAGTAGACTTCCCCGGTAATCAAATTGCAAATAAATAAATAAACAAATTTCCTTTTATTTAAGGTATGGCAGTCAAAGAGCTTAAATACATATAAATGTCTCATGAAACAGCAAACACTCATATGACTGAACCTCTAAACAGCGATCAGTTTAAGGTGAACACTCAAAAAAATGAACAATTATTACTTTCGATTTTGTTGCAAGGGGGCAAATACCCTGCACCCCCTGCTAATTTTATATATACATATATATATATATATATATATATATATATATATATATATATATATATATATATATATATACACACACTCCAAGATCGCGCGACAGTGGTGTAAGGGCAAATTCCCTTACAGCACTGTACTGCGATCCCATTCAAAAGACTGCCAGCAGAAATTCCATTAGCAAGATGACTTGTGAGTCTCCTGACATTTCAGCGTGGAGACATAAATGGAAACTGTATTTGGAGTACTCTTAATTACTGCTTTCACTAAGAATCACAAAAAGATGCATGCAAACTGATTCCACAGCCAACACCACCAAACTGAAAAACTTCCCTATATCGTCATGTGACCTTACCTCCCCCCTACCCTTCTCTTACTCATGCATTAAACTGAAAATTAAAACTAACCCCCTCTCTTCTCAAAGACAAACTAAAATAATTCACAAATTGATCAAACTCTATCTACACCTACTCCATAAACTCACTTGCAGTAGTGATATACATCCCAATCCAGGACCCAAAACATCAATCAGCCCAAACTTAAATCAGCTAAATCTCCTACACCACAGACCTACCTCAGCTCTCCTCTTCTTAAACATTAATGTAAGAAGTATACTTAACAAAATTCATGACCTTCATGCCCTACTAGCTTTATACAAACCAGATATCGCTGTGTTAACTGAAACATGGCTCAAACCACATCACAATAATGAGATTACTGCCCTGGGTTACAACATTATTTGAAGAGACAGATCAGAGAAAAAGGGTGGAGGTGTTGCAATATTATTCCAAAATCATCTTGCCTTAGAACAACTAGATTACAATACCCATGAATTCAAAGATGTAGAACTAATCCTTGCCAAATTAAAAATAAGTTCCAACAAACATATAATTATTGCAGGTGGCTATACATCACCAGGCAATAACATCACTGTAATGGAAAGCCTGCTTAATTGAACCTCCAACTCCCTTTCACATGAAAATATACTATTAGGAGACTTCAATATTGACTGGCTTCACTGCTCAAGCCATAACCCCTCTGCCTTCATAAACCTCCACAGGTTTACCCAAACTATAACCACCCCCACTCGAATTGACAAAACTTCCAAACGCCAGTCCATCTTAGACTGGATCCTGGTATCTGACCCCACTCTTGCACAGCAATCTGGTTGTCTTCCAGATACCCTAAGTGACCACCATCCAACCTACTTAATTAGGAACAGATCCCAAACCATCAACCAACCTATCCTCAGAGTAGTTAGAAACAAAAAACCTTTATAGCTACTGATCCTCATCAATACTCTAAAAAGCTATAACTGGACCCTCCTAAAACATCTACCTCTAGAAGATGCCGTTGAGTACTTTAACACAACCTTCATAAAAATCTTAAACCATCATGCACCCCCTAGAACCATTAGAATAAAAACTAACTATGCCCCATGGCTAAGAAAAGATACTAAAACTATAATGAAAGAAAGGGACAAGGCCTGGATTCAATATCAGAAAAACAAAACCACTACTTTGAGACAAAACTATGTAGAGCTCCGTAACAAAGCCATAAACAAATCAAACTAGACAAATCCAGTTACTATACAAGCATGCAAGAAAAATATGCTCACAACCCACAAAAATTCTGGGCCTCAATAAATAGCATAATGCATCCAGGAAAGTCCACAACTCCAACTCCTGTGTTTCCAAATAACCATGAAAACATTCCTACTCAGTTTAACAAATTATTTACCGAAACAGTCCAGACCCTTGCCAATGCCCAAAGCAGCCCCACACCAATAACTACCCAACCCACCCCAATATACAAAACAATAGCCCCAGTTTTCACCACCACTCTGTATCCACCAAATCAATACCTAAACTCCGTGGTAAACTTAAACCAACCACTCTAGCAGCTGATAAGCTGCAAGCAGACTTCTTTCGGATCTCAGCTGAAGCTATAGCCTATCCTATTTCTATTCTCATAAACAGATCTCTCTCAGAATGCAAAGTCCCCACCTCATGGAAAACTTCATATATAATTCCACTGCACAAAGGATGCAACTCCTTAGAGCTCACCAATTATCACCCAATAGCAATCCTATCACCTTTATCCAAAATATTAGAAAGAGTTGTTCATACTCAACTAATACAGTACCTCCAGAATAACAACCTACTCTCCATATCCCAGCATGGCTTTAGACCTTCCCATAGCACCACGACAGCGCTACTATCATTCACCAACATCGTTAACCACCACAGAAACAAGGGTCTATTTGTTTCTTCCATATTCTTAAACCTATCAAAAGTCTTTGACGTGGTAAACCACAGTCTGCTTCTTGATACCCTATCCACCCTAAATATAAGTCCCTCCTCTATATCATGGTTCAACAGCTACTTATCTGCCCGTCAGCAAGCAGTCCTATGGCAGGACCAATTGTCCCCCCTGTTACCAGTAACCATAGAAGTCCCTCAAGGATCCATCCTTGGCCCATTGCTGTTCTCTCTATTTACAAATCAGATCTCTTCATTCTCCCCCACTGCCTCAGTAGTACAATATGCAGATGACACTACCCTCATATGTGCTGCCCCTACCCTTAGTGAACTGCAAACCCTTACCCAAAATAACTTCACCCTAGCCGAAACTTGGTTCACCAACATCAAACTTCTTCTTAATCCCAAAAAAAGCAAACTAATTATTTTCAGCCCTGGCAGAGCTCCTAACCTAAATAATAATTTCACCATTAGCTCCAAAGAAAACATTCAAATCAGTCCAACCACACACACTAAAAACTGCTAGGCGTAGAAATAGAGAATAACCTGTGGTTCGACATCCACATAGCACAAACCATTAAGAAAGTTAATAAACAGTTTATGACAACATGCACCAAAGTAACCATCGCAAGGACTCATCTTCTATCTACCTCCTCTATGCCTCTCCCATCTTGACCAATCTCCGCCAAACTGATCTAAATAAAATGGAATCTTGCTACAACAAGATTGCCAAGTTTGCTACTGAAGCCTCATATAGGTCCCACCACTGTCTATCCCTTAAGCAACTCAACTGGCTTGAGTTGCCTCATATACATCTACTCAATCAACTCTCTATAGCACACAAACTCTACTACCTTCCTGAGATAACTCCAGCACTTCAGCACCTAATTCAGCCCCACATTCCCTCTAGAGCCTTAAGATCTAGTAACCAGAACCTTATGTCATCAAACATAAAAACGAAGCTGGTAAGTCCCTCTTTTGCCAACACCATTGCCAAAACCTGGGACACACTAACAAGCCAAATAACTTCTACCCCCTCCTTTAGTCAATTCAAAAAAACTCCTGAAAATCCACTATCTAAGTAACTGGCTATGCTCATGCCACTCACCAGGCTAATCCATACCAAGAGAATTTGTCAGGGTACAGCTATGTATAAACAGTTTCTCCCCTGAAAGCTTCCAAACCCATATACATTTACCTTACAAAACTTACAACTGCAAAAGAAAAAAAATGTACATCTGATTGTCTACTGTGAGAAATGTTAATCACTAGCATGATGTCCTGTTGTGTGTATATAGGCTATATGTATGTTTGTTAATCACCAGCATGTTGTCCTGATGTGTATATATGCCATATGTATGTTTGTTAATCACTAGCATGATGTCCTGTTGTGTGTATATATGCTATATGTATGTTTGTTAATCACCAGCATGTTATCCTGATGTGTATATATGCCATATGTATGTATGTTCTACTTCATTTTACTCTCATGTAATGTATTGTAATGTGGAGCTTTTCTCCCTGGGCCACCGCTGAAAATGGACCTGTGTCCAGTCGGACTTTCCCAGTAAACAAATGTAAAATAAAAATAAATAAATAAGTAAATAAATAAGAATGTTCCCGCACGAGTGTTCACTTTCTTTTACAGCATAAAAAAGCGTTTGGCCAAGAGAGCATTCGTTCTTCCTAATTGTAACCATACATACATATCTATCTATATCTATATATATATATATATATATATATATATATATATACACATATAAAAGTTCAGGGTGTTGTGGGGTTCAAGTGGGTCTTGCTCCCTTGCAAAAAAAGAAGTTTAAAAGAGATGTTTGATAGTCACTCTTCTTCTGTATTTTCAGTCTTTGTGTTTTCCTTTGGCATTGAGAGTCGCCTGACATTTCAGCATGGAGACATAAATGGAAACTGTATTTGGAGTACTCTTAATTACTGCTTTCACTAAGAATCACAAAAAGATGCGTGCAAACTGCCTACAAGAAGTGGCTAACTTAGTCAGTTTTGTATAATATAATAATTTCTTTGCTGCAGAATCCTCCCATGTAATCATTCTGTCAGTCAGCTGTGTCATCTCTCCTGGCACAGATGCCTGAATAGCCCTAATCTGGCAGAAAAATAACATTAACAGAGAGCAAGCTTATACCTGCATAGCTGCCAGCTCTGTGGCACAGTTGGATGAAGTCCTGACTGGGACGGAAGTGACCATATTTCAATTTATGACTCTGGCATCTCTCTCTCAGAACTGGCAGGGGTGGGGAAGGAATGACAAGACATAAGCATATCTGCCTTTCCTGAGGGGAGGGATTGAGGGAGACATATGGGCAGGACAGCCTGCTTGTTTGATCTCTGGCAGATGGTGGAACCAACAGGAGATGGGATGGAGTATGGACAAAGATGCGGTTGGTCCTGTTCAAGATGCCCTGATCAGTGCCAATCCTTACAACTTTACCTCACAGCAGTCAAACACCCTTCATTGATGATGTCTGCATGCTAGGGAGATAAGGTTAGTAATAAATTTAAGCCTAGACATTGTGGGCAGCAGTGGTGATTCTATGCTCCACACCATCCCTGTACAAGCTTTCATGCCGGCCTAGAGGGGAGGTCAACAACCCACAGTAAACTAAGGCCTAATGGGGCACTGCAGAGGGTTGCTGTGAATTTCCTGTGTGTTGCATCAAGGAAAAGTAAAGTTTAGTGACTCCTAGAGACAAAAATGAACACACTAAGCTTATACAACAGAGAGAAGAAAAAAAGTGGTTCTTTGTGTAACACGAATGAAGCTGAAGGGTTTGAGTTATATGCAATGTTACTATCAAGGTTTGGACTGGAAAATAAACCTGCATTCTTATTAAAAGGTCTATGTATCATCTATATGTTTTGATAGCTGTACAATGATACTAAGGGATATCCTGGAATTTGTATTAAAAAAAAAACCTCTGTTCCATAAAACAAAGCATCACATACCAACAGGTGCTGACTTTGTGGGAACATGGGCGAAATTCTTGGCTATGCTTATAAGGGCCTCTGGGCCAATAGCCTAGTATAATGCTAGGAACTTGGTAGGTTACAAAGACTTAACTTGAACAAGCAGTTCATCATTTTCCTGGCTGTCAGATGGCCTATTAACAGCCTTCTGTTCATTTGGAGATAGACCTATTCTGCACCAGCACATTCAGTAGATACAACACCAGAGTTCTGCAAGAAATGTGAAAAAGTAGTTTAACAGTAACAGGTGTGAACCCTGTTGTGGCAGTTTGTGAACCTTGCATGCTTTTAGCACAGTATACAGTTTGCCTTGCAACTTCTAAAATCCATTTTTATCATTCAAAGGCCATAGTACAAAACATCCCTTATGATGAACTCACGCTCATCTCCATTAACTCAAAGCTCACTTTATCCCACTTTGGACATTCAATAAATTGTAAAAATGATCTTTGTTATCTTTATATTTCATTGTAGTGTCACCAAGTAGCACTGCATACTAAGCATCTGACATATCTGCTCAAACAATCTTTGCCACTTGTCTGTCCTATCTAGCCATTCAAAAACTAATTTGTGTGTATTAATAGTCAATAACTGCTTGGAAATGTTTTTATTCTCCAACTGCAGATAATCATATGCAGAATTAATCATTCTAATTTTTTCCTTTCCTGTTAGTGATCCAAACACATCATTTCTGTATTCAGTGCTCCAAATCTAGGCTACTGTTCCTCAAGTAAAAAGAATTTTCTTCACCCAAGATCAAACCCTCACACTATGGGGTACCCAAAATGACTTTCCTGCTGTAGTCTATCCTAAATGCAAAACTTTAACTGGAGCAAAGAGCATTCTTTAGAACAGACCCTGCCACATGTAATAATCTACTTAACAGATGTAAAAAATCATCAAACATTAGATATTTAAGGATGATTTGAATTGCACCTGCTTTCACGATGCTGGTTAAATTCAGTGCACATCATATTCACCAAAATATCAATGATGTAAATAATACACCGACATATGCTTTGTAAAAGAACAAATATCTACTTGCATATATTTTGCATACGTACTTGTATATCTCGGAATGTTCTGTTTTTTATATATATATATATATATATATATATATATATATATATATGGGTCTACTGTAAAAGACCAAAAGTCTACTTGTTCGAAAATGAACAGCAGACTCTCGGTTACATGAAAGTGCACTTAAACGAAGCAAGGTTCAGTGAACTGTTCAGGGAAACTGAAGCGCCGAGGCACACTACAGTGGAGAATAGGGAATTTACCTGTTCCCCACTGTAGTGTGATGTTGGAGTTGGTATATTTAAGTAGGGGGGCACAGACCCCCACTAACTGTAATGTTAGGAAGTGTTTTCTGTTTTTTTTTTAATGGTTCATTGAACCGAGTTTCGCAAAAGTGCACTTTCGAATAAGTACACTTTCGCGTAACTGAGCGGTCTACTGCTCTTTTTCGAATAAGTGTTGATTAAAAGCACTAGACCCAATATATGTATGTATATATATATATATATATATATATATATATATATATATATATATATATATACACACACTGCAAATGTACTGCAAAATATGGTCATGGCTGAAAACTAGTGCAATTATCCTGCTAAAAAACTGAAATAAAATAAATAATGGTTACTGCACATTCTGCAAACATTTAAGAAAGCTTTGAAATTTCCATAGATACACCTTTCCTCTAGCCTCTTATTAATATGGGTACAAGCAACTATTTCCACCTTGGAAAATATCCCAGTTTTCCAGTCTCTTTGGTTCCACCTGAGGCTGGACTTACTAAGATGTTAAGTCTTAAGAAATACTGCAGTAGCATTTTCAATTCATTCAAACTTGGTTATCATTTATGCTTTTCAGTGTTTGAATTTCACTGGCAAACCTCCCTAACATCTGCCACCATCAGCATCAATTTTTTTTTTTTAATTTTAAGATGTAACACTATCGTCTGTGTTTTGTGATAATGAATGTGCCTTAATGCATTGATAGTATAATTCTGCATTTCTTTTTAACTGTCTGCCAAACAATGCTCACCCAGTCTTTTTATTTTAACTCTGTGTCACAACCAGTTGCATGGTGTGTGCAATGCTGTCTAAAAATGACCTTATCCACATTGATAGCCTTACAACTGTCATTCTTCGTCCTCTGTTTACCACCTGCAATATTTTTAGTACATCTGCATTTGGACATGAATTCAACATCTATGCTAACCAATTATGCACTTTTTCTGGTAGCAGTAGGGTTACTGTGCACCTTGTTTAACTGTTATCCACCATCTCTCATTACAGCTGGTTTGTGTGCTCCCTAGCTTAGCTCTCATAAACAACAGACTATTCCCCTGTCCCCAATCATAGCAGTAAAGACCACCCTACTGAGAGCAATGGTGACTTGCCATTGCTCCCAGTGGAGACTCAGATATAGGAAATTGACATCTGCTAGGCAAGACAAATTGGTGGGGAAAGTAGGGGTTGTGTCACTGCAGTGACAGGTCACCACTCTAGCAATACTCCATAGCACTGCCAAATGCAGCTGTATGTAAAAAAAAAAAACACAGAACATCACTGTGTGTAAAGACCAAATGCTTGCTTAGAACAGTCAGCCTTGGAAAGACAGTCTCTCACTTGTCATGCCATTCCCCAGTTACGGGGCACCAAAGCCAATGTTAGGAGTGAGACTATTTCCATTTGGAGAGATGAGACTGAAAAGGTTTCCAAACACACACCCACACACATATGAACTGTTTTTTGATCATTACAATCTCCTAAACTGGCTGGAGTGAAAAAATGTTTCTACTCAAAAACAAAGATCTATGCAAATATAACCCCATGACAGACTTAATTTGTCACATCTTGGTCTGTTCTTTTCCTATAAGCACAACCTTATAAAAATGTACCTCTTTTAAACAGTTAGAAATTTTCCACATGCCAAATTATCCTCATCCAACATCAGCCACCTAAAACTTAAAATAAGCCATATCCTAGGTTTCTCATCTTGATGCCTATAGTATGTATAATCTAATAAGTGTAGTAAAATATGGCCTTCACCTCCTTGCATTCTCCTTTCTTAAAAACTTAAAAATGCCTCATAGTTATGTTGCTGCAGTACAGAGAGACTGATCTGGAGGAGTCCAGCTGGACTGAAAGATGATCACATACAAAGAGACTATTTAAACATAAGCTGCCGCATGTGGGCCACCACAGTACCCCATGGTGTCAATTTTGTTAGGGATCACCTGTGTATACATATATGTGTATGTATGTGTAAAAATATGTTTGGATCTTGGAGTCCTGACCTTCGGCCTACTGAAGACATGTATTAACAACTTTTTTAATTTATACTTAATTCAAGAATACTGATCATAACTGGACAATAAAAATTTGTTAGCATTCAAAAATGTGCATACTGATCAGTGTTCATTGTAAATCCAGCTTTTCCCATAGGAAGAAGTCCAGCCTGGTGTAACAATTAAAGCTACAGCCACTAGTGGACATCTTCCATCCTCAAAATAAAAACACTCACTCCCTAGTCATCAGGTATCCCCAAGCATCCTCAAGTAACCAGCAGCAGGATGGCAGGATGCTTGCACATTCATGTGTCCAAAAAAAAAAAGTGCAGTTCTGGATTATGGATACTGTATAAGAAATCTGGCTAAAGACCTTTATTTTGTGCCAAACACCTTACAAAAAATAAGCACTTATCTAGTGTTTATCTTTGTGAGATTTTTGATACTAAATAAAGGTTTTTGTCTGAACTTCTTAAACAGTGCTCATGTTCTGTACTTGAAAGAAAAAAGTGGCAGAAACTGCATTAAAGCTGATGTAACTGCAGAACAAGTAACATACTGTGCCGTTGTGCTAATGTACATGTCTCATGCAAGTGCATTACATTAGAAAACCATCTTTAATTGTACAGGATGGAGGAAAATGGCAAGACAAACAAAAAGTCTGGTTGGCTTTGTATTAGAACATTACCCCACTGTGATTTTCATGCAGGAATGGATGTGGCCTACATGATTGACAGGGCAAGCCCATGTGACGTTGCATGGAAAGCATGGCTGAGTGACAATCCATGCAGATTACCCACTGACATGGTGAAAATTCATTGTTGCACACAAGATGACCATGAAGTAATTTACAGTGGCACACTTTGCAAATGTAATTCCTAATCTACAGTTGGTATGAAACACGGCTTTGTATTGGAACATTACTCCACTAAGGTTTACACAGAGGAAAAGAATCTGTGGAGGATGAAAAACACTATTTGCAAGCAACTGCAATAGTGAATTACTTCAAGAAATGCCAAAACCCAAACCATAAACCCTGCACCCCCCCATCTTTCTTTACTATAATTTTGTGCAGTAATTGCATTAGCAGGGGGGCAAGCCCCCCCTGCACCCCCCACCTTTCTGTAAACATATTTCTGGAGATAAAGCAACAAACAATAATTTGTGGAAGTGGGACAGTAAATACATTAAATAAATGCAGTAAGAAAGACCTCTCAGAAAGGTCGCCACCCACACCTTTACAGAACTGTAATTTTAAGTCTGTGTAATAGTTTGTATTCATGCAGCATATTATGTGTTCGCACCCCTCACCCTTTAAAGAATTGTAATTTTAAGTGTAATAGTGTACTGTTTTTTATAAATCCAGCATTTTCTGTGTTTGTTTGAATAGATAATCGAATATATCAAAGCTTTTGATCACTGGAAATTGGACTGCTGTCGTGTCACAATCCTGGTACCAGGAAATAAGGGTGAAAAGGGTTTTATTGAAATAATTGCAATACTTTGTATATTAATTTTGCCTTTTTTAATTTCTCCAAGTCTTTTGGGTTTCTAATACCATGATGGGAATGGACCCCATTCCTAAGTCAAAGAATGATTAAAGTTCATGAAATTAGTATTGTTTCACTCCTTGATGTTAGCCAAAAGTGCTCTTCACAGCACCCGCAATGTGACCAGTAACGACTCCTTCTGCAATTCATATGGTGTTATATGAATTGGTAACATATCTAAAATAAGACTGTAAATTCTTTTTTATAAGACCAGTTGCTCCTACTACTATTGGAACTATCTGGGCATCTTTCTTCTACATGGCTCTCGTTTCTGTCTGCAGATTAATTAATTAATTAATTAATTAATTAATTAATTAAGTATTTTATTACTTTGTGTCTCTCTGTACGCAAGACACTGTAGTCACTAGGAGTGGCGATTTCAGTGATCAATGCTACTTTTATCTTCTTTTCTTGGACCACTATATCCGGTTTTCTAGCATCTGTCTTTTGGACTGTTGGTATTGGGTGATTTTTAATTTAATTTAATTAATTTAAATTTGTTGACCGGGAGTGTCCGACTGGATGTAGGTCCATTTTCAGCGGAGGCCCGGGGAGAAAAGCTCCACAGTAAAATAAACAGACAGTAGTTACATTGGATTACATAGCGATTAACAATTTAACATAACAATTACTTACAACATATTTACAGATGAATTGCATAGTACATCAGGAGACAACTAGAATCTTTATCTGTGAAGTACATAGCAGACATTAACAAATGTTACAATGAGAAGTTCCTGCTGTATAATAAGTACTAGGCTTATGAGCATCTGAGCTTGCTATAATCAAGGTAGTTAGTGGAGTGGAAAGAAGGGTAGTGGTTGGATGGGGTGGATGATATGAGTGGGAGTTGCAAGGGCATAGCCAGCATGTTTTTAGGTGCGCTTTTAGTAAAGTTTTGAAGTGGGTGCATGATTGTATGTAGGTAATTGTGGGTGGGAGTGAGTTCCATAATTTGGCTATGGCGCAAGAGAATAGCGCTTCACCAGCAGAGTTATTGGCTTTAATGATCTGCAAGTGATTTTTGTTGCTGGATCTTAGTGGTCTGGTGGTGCGATAGGGTTGGAGTAGATTCTGGAGGGATGGGACATTTAGTGGATGGTTTACTAGTTTGTGGGTGAGTGAGAGTTGATACCATTGAAGGAGGTGAGGGAGTTCAAGCCAGCCCAGTTCAGCAAGTGAGAGACAGTGGTGACTACGGTAGGATGCCCCTGTGGCGAATTTGGTGATTTTGTTGTAGCAGGTCTCTAGCTTGTTTAGATCACATTGCCTTAGGTTGGTATATATTGGAGAGGCATAAAGTAGGGTGGAGATAAGGTGGGAATTTGCTACTGAAATCTTTGCTGCTTTGGTGAGAAATTGCTTATTTCTGTATAACGCTCCTAAGTTTTTGTGGACTTTTTTATGGTCATGGATATGTGAATGTCAAATTTTAGTTTATTGTCTATTTCCACTCCTAGCAATTTGGTGTGTTCAGTTGGATATATAGTGGTGTTGTCTTTTGCTGTGATGTTAAAGTGAGAGTTGTTTTGAGTATGTTTGGTGAGTTGGAAGATGAGTAGTTTAGCTTTGTTTGGGTTGAGTATTAATTGGGCATCGGATAACCATGTTTCAACAGAGGAAAAGGCTTCCTGTGTGACTTTTTGCAGTTTTGGTAGGGACTGGGCTGAGCAGATGATGGTCGAGTCATCTGCGTATTGTATGAGTGTGCCATGTTTGGTGGCAGAGGCTAGATTATTGGTGTAAACAGAGAAGAGTAGGGGTCCAAGGATGGATCCTTGGGGAACCCCTATGGAGACAGGTAGTTGGGGAGATATGTCATTCTGCCAAACAATGGATTGTTGGCGGTCAGACAGGTAACTCTGAAACCAGTTTGTGACTGATTGTGAGAAGGATAGGTTATTGAGGACAGAGATAAGTTGTTTGTGTGGGACCATGTCAAATGCTTTAGATAGGTCTAGGAAAGTAGCAGAGGAGAGATAGCCATTGTTTTTATGCTGAAGGATAGTGTTAGTAAAGGAGAGTAAGGTAGTGGTGGTGCTATGGTTTGGTCAGAAACCATGCTGAGTACTGAAAAGGAGGTTGTTAGTAAGGAGGTAGTCTGAGATCTGAGAGTGTATGCATCTCTCTAGTATTTTGGAGAGAGAATAGCTATGGGGAGGTAATTGGTTAGTTCTGGAGGGTCCGCCTTTGTGGATGGGAATTATATGTGATACTTTCCACAGTGTGGGAACGTAACTTTCTGACAGAGATCGGTTAATCAAGATGGACACTGGGTAGGCCAGAGCATCAGCTGCGATTTGTAGGTATTCACTTGGGAGGTTGTCTGCTGCTAATTTGGTGGGTTTAAGTTTTGAGTTTTTTTATGTTGGAGGTAGGTACAGGAGAAAAAGAGAAGGCAGTGTGGAGATTACTAGCTGAAGGTGTGGGTTGGAGGGGAGGGGGGTTGTGTTGTTTAGCTAGTGATAGTATGGTTTGGGTGAAGTGCGTGTTGAATGAGGTAGCAATATTTTCTGAGGAGTGAGGGATGTTAGGAGGAGGGGTACTGACTTTACCTGGGTGGAGGATGGAGTTTATGGCGGACCAGGATTGTTTGGGGCTGTGTTGTGAGGAGTCTAGGGCAGACTGGTAGTATTGGAATTTGTCCTGTTTTATTAGCTTTTTGACTCTATTGCGTAGTTCTAGGAATTTCTGTCTAGCTGAGGGGTTTTTGGTTTTGCGCCAGTGCTCCCAGGCTTTATCCCTGTTCATTTCTGACTTAGTGGTTTTCTGTAGCCATGGGGAGGGTTGTGCTTTGGTTCTGGAAAATCTTATGGGGCATGGTAATTAAGGATGTTCAGTAAGGTGGTATTAAAAAATTCAACTGCGTCATCTAGACTGAGGTACTTTAGAGGATGCCAATTACATTCTTTGAGGGATGAGATGAATGTGAGTGGGTTAAAGTTTAGTTTTTTACGTATTTGACGGTAGATGACAGGTTTAGCTTGGTATAGGTATTTTTTGAGTAGGAATGTTGGGGAGTGATCAGACTATCTGATAAGCAGCCTGTTATATATGACTGGGGGCTCTTACTGACTAGTATCCAATCCAAGGTAGTGTGCTTGCTGGAGTTTTTATTTATCCTGGTTGTTGACTGGACTAGTTGGGTGAAGCCATGAAGGTGTACATGATGGGTTGGATTGTTGCCAGAACAGGATTGCCAGTCAATAATGAAATCACCTAAGATGATAGTTTCTTGTGGGGAGATGGTGGGTAGACCAGCTGAGGAGGTTTTCTAGTGGAGGGATGTTTTGGCCAGGTGGGAAGTAGCATCCAATTATGTTGATGGTTTTGTTTTGGTTAATTTTGAGGTTGGCATATATTATTTCTTCATTGCCTATTTGTGGAGCTGATGAATTTAAGATCTGGATGGTTAGATGCTGTTTAAATATTATAGCTACACCACCTCCGTTTTTGTTTAGCCGGTCTACTCTTAGTATGCCGTAACCTGTAGGGAGTATTTGCTCACTGGTAATGTGATCCTATGTGATGTAAACGTCATCATTTTCTATGACTCTCTGTGGCTCATGTTTTCAGTGTTTTTCAGCCACTTCAATACCATAATGTCTGCACAATCTCCAGTGTAACAATCTCGCCACATTATTATGCCTTTCAGTATACAGTCCCTCTGCCATTAGAGAGTCGCAACCAGCAATAAGGTGTATGACTGTTTCCAGTTCAGTTCCACAAAACCTACATATGTCTGTTTCTTTCACACATTCAATGGACTTAGTAAACAAGCGTGTACGTAACCCACTGTCTTGAGCTGCCAATATTAATCTTTCATTTCTTGATGTAAATTCACCTCTCCTTAACCATTCCTGCGTTTGTTCTTGATCAACATGAGGCTCTTCCAGAAGTTTTCTATACTTGCAACTATATTTGTTTTTTCCATGTTTCTTGCCTTGTGAAAAGGGTTTTATTGAAATAAGTGCAATACTTTGTAAATTCATTCTGACATACAAGGCCATGTCCAACCCGGAATTAATGGACATGCTCCACCTCAAAAAATCCAAATCCACCAAAACCACTAGAGCAAGCGACTTAAACCTTAGCACGGATATAAATAGGACGTGCTGGAGGGATAGATTTATCACTCAGAGACTCCCTATGCTGTGGAATAAAATCCCGGTCCATGTGAGGCAGAGCACCTCGCTGACTCTGTTCAAGAGAAATCTAGACCTGTGGATGGGAGATTGTAGGTTTACCCCGGGAATCATCTCTGTGTCACTGCTGGACAGAGGCACAACAAACTAATGGGCACAGTATTTTTTCATATAAGGGGTGGCGTAAGCCACAAAAATTTGGGCTAGGCTTATAAATGCCTTAGGGCAGATAGGTAGGCTAAGATGATGGTCTTCAGATGTTTATTCAAAGCACTTTAAATGTTTTGCTCAAAGTAGTGGGCGGGGTTTGGGCAGTCCTTGCTACTGCGCATCTGGTGGGGTAATGTTAATACAAAACCGTCTGGGCAAATAATATTATTTAAAAATGTATGCATTTTTTTTTTTTAATAAAAGCATTGTAAAACATGCCTTTAGTTTGGATCAAAAATTTCACAGAAAAACACTACATAACTGCTTATCTTTGTAAGTTGTTTGGCATAATAGTCTTTAGCTTAGCCCCTACAACCATAACCTAAAACTTTCTCAGTCCATGAGTTTTTCGCTCTTGTGAAAAAAAAAATGCCAAATGTGGGGAAGTCCTGAATTACCCATATCCAATTATAGATTATTGCTAAAATAGTAACAGAAGTAAAGTAACTGCTTTTCAGCCTCACTGTTGCAGACAGAAGGTAGGCAACTATATTTTATTCTCAATGCTTAATGACATATTAACTTAATATGTAACATTTCAAATGAAATAGTGAAGCCCACTCTTTATGCAGAAGAGTCTAACTGTACTTCATTTACTTAGAACGTCAGCCCATACCTTATCGAAGTACAGAATGTTTAGTCTCTCATGTAGTTTTAAGAATGCATAACTATCCTGACATTTAGTGGAACTATGTTTTCTAATGGAGTCAGAGGTATGAAATCAAACCTTTGGATTGTACCTCACTACGAGAAACGTTCCTTTTGAGTTGTTCACATTGGAAGTCTCTAGTACACATTCATTACACTTTTTTTACAAATACCGAATAATATTAAACATATTATGCATGCATTATTGAATGTACCTCAAATGCAAATTCAATGACTGTATTCTCTTTTACAATTGTATAAGTATCTTAGTAATCTATTGTTTGTACCTTGTCTGTTCGTTTGCTTTTAGAGCTTTTTCGATTGTATGTACCTAGTCTGTATGTCTGTTTTTTGGAGCTTTTCTCCCCAGGACTCCATTGAAAACGGGTTCTTTTAGGCCCAATGGACTATCCTGGTAAACCAACTGCAAATAAATAAATAAATATTAACTCATCAAAAGGAATATTTTAAGAATGAAGAAACTGTTAATAACTATGCCTGCACTTTAAAACGTAGACGTAAACGTTCAACAACCAATTCTCCTCCAGGCAAAACAGTGCCATCAACTTTAGCTGAAATAATGCGACACGTATCATAAGATGTCGACGACACATAAATACACTAGCAGATTTATTTACAGTCTCTATTCAGTACTCGTTAAAAATAGTGACATAGCAGCGTAAAATGCATCTGTAAGTTATGCTCAGCCGACCCGTCTTCACTTTATTAACACTATCCTAGCTTTTGCTTCAGAATTAATTATGGAATAAAGTGAAGTGGATGCTTTATAAAAACACACTTGTTTGCTTCTTACGGCTTGCATCTAACGGCCTCAGGCCTAGTTCCTAAAACTTTCCATAGCAGAATGACCTAGGCGCCCTTGACCTTTACGTAGGACATGAAAACAAGCAACCAGCATGCCAGGAATCTACAAAGGGGCGAGGCTTTATCTTCTTAAATACCCTCACAGAGCTATCTTTGCCCGAGCTGTGAGGAAATAGTTCCGCGTGATACAACAGTTCATATATTTTTTTTAAAGTCTTGCGCTCATACCTCTCAACTGTCCATGATTTTGACTCAAAATTTAGTTCTGTCCCTTTTAATCCTTCTTAACACCAGTCCCTTTTGGACAAAAGGTGGTGAATTATACTTAATAAATAATGACAATAGTTAAGAACGGAATACTTATTTTACATCAGGAAATATATATTAATTCGCATTCTCTAGTTCCGTTAATGTCTCAAGTTATTAGAACTAATATTTTAAAAGTGTCCCTGATTTTTTCTGGATTTGTTCCGGATTCTGTTGGGATTTGTTCCTGATTCTGTTGAGATTTGTTCCTGATTGGTTAGAGCTATGCTTCCGCTTATGCAGTCTTGCAGAGCCCCTGTCAATATGGTACTGAATTTTTAGGTTTAATTTGTGTTATATGCAAAAAGACCGGTTTTACTTTGGCCCTGTCCAATGAATATAAACTTCCGGTTGTCTAATGTTTGTTTCTTGTGTCCTAAGAAATTAGGGTTTCAATCCACCCCTGCCCAAGAAATGGCAACGATTGGGTCAGAGTAGTATGTTGGCCCAACCCCTACTGTAACCTCATAGGCTATTTTGACTGTCGATCCAATCGACTGTCTGTCAAGGTTGGTCAAGTGCCGGCACTGCCTTTTTCTCGGCTGGTTGTCTTACTTTTGATCTGAAGGTGAATTTCTTCTTCTGTGGTGTCTGTAGACGGATAGATAGTAACAGTTTCGGACATCATGGCCAGTGTCTTTGGTAATGTTCCACTTGCTACTCCCGTTGCTGTCTTCAAACTAGTTGCAGATTTCCAGAAAGATGAGGATCCACGCAAAGTAAACCTCAGTGCCGGAGGTGAGAATGGCTGCAAAACTGCTTGTCTGTTGCAGTAAGACAGTATCAGGGACTCGGAATATTGCAGGGTAACTGGTCTCAGAGTCCTACGATGAAGCTTCTCTAACGTATGGTTTAAGTAATACTTATTTAAGCAAGTAATCGTTTTACAAGTGATCTCCCATTCATTCATTCATGCATACTTGAATTTGCAGACTGAGGATGGTAATAAAAAGCAATGGTATTGAGGAAAATGTGAGTACCAATTGACAACTAGCAGGGAAGGCACTTCTTCAGAGAGTTGTATTATAGTACTTCTTAGACTTCGTAGTTAGCCTTCTTCAAAACACAAAAAGAAGATAAGCTTCTTTTAAGTATCAAAACACAAAAGGAAGACAACTTACTTTTATTAAATATCAAAATGACGTTGTACCTGTCTATAAAGCAAAGGTCATGCAAAGCGGTGTGTTATGAATACCAACTAATTTGCTGACAGCCATTCTTGACAGTTACCCTTTTTTGCACATAGCCTGATCCTGTCATAGACACAAACCTTAACAGCAATTAGCATTTAAAAAAAAAAAAAAAAAATATATATATATATATATATATATATATATATATATATATATATATATATATATATATATATGCACCTAGCTGGGCATCCAAACCAAACTGCCCTTACTATTTAAGGAGCAGTGCTGTAGTACAAAGGAATGCTTGTTTCTTTGCAGAGGTCTGTACAGGCAGGAAAGTTCAGCTGATTACTATCCTTCAAAACAAGGCTTGTATTAATTTGGTATCGTAGTCTCGTGAGACCAGTCACTGCATTTTCAGGTACTGGAACAGCTACTGCAACTAAATTTAAATAATTGCTTCAGTGTCAAATGAATTGGCATGTATGTTGTTGCTATAGATGTTTAGTGTACGTTTTGCATATTGTCTAAAACTGTTCCTAAAGCCTGCTGTCTTTATATTTTTCTTCTGATATGCTATTGCAATTCTGCTGTTCACCATTACATGCTGTCATTTTCTGTTTTTTGTTCTGCCCTTCCTTTCTCCACTATTTTTCTGGTTCCAGCTTATGTCTTTCTTGTGTCCATTTTACTGAGATAACTGTTTGCTAGCTCATGTAAATAACAGTAAAGTATTTGTAATAAACTTCATTTTTTTAGCTAGGTTCATTTATTGTTACAGCTTTTGCAACGCCACATAAATACAACTATCGCTATAAAAATACTGCATACAGTAATACTGCTGCAGTGGTTTTCCATCTGTCTGTTATTATTACTTGCCTGTGAACACTCAATTTATTGATTGTCTTCTACTGTTTCATGCAGAAATGATGTGATTGTAGGAGCTACTATGGTATAATTAAACTGTACATTCATATTTACTGATTGGTCCCTGTAGAGGTTTACTTTCTGCGCTACACCTGGAAATGGTCATATTTGGTCAGTGGGAAATTACAAAAACAGTACAAGGAAACACTTTTTCTTGATTTTTCAGCCTTGTTCATAGGTAGGTACTAGGCTATCAGCCCAAGGGCCTACGTAAGCCTAGCCAACAAGATTCCCTGGCTTTCGCCACCCAAGAAAGTTATTTTCCTGTGCCACTGTCGAGCAGAGACACATAAGTGATCCCTGGGGTGTATTTCCCATTTCCCATCCACTCATCAAGATTTTTCTTGAAGAGTGCTAATGAAGAACTTTGCTTGACATAGATGGGTAGCCTGTTCCAAAGTATGTGTTTAACATGTGCCCTTTCCCCATTATACTTTTAAATGGCTCAGTTTTAATAGTCTCCTTACAACATTTAGTAGTTGAAATTAAACTGTTGTGAACCCCCACCCCTTTTTTGAAGAAATATCAGTGCTTATTCTAATTATGGGACACTGTTCCTTTTCAGGAGTGACCCAAGAGCAGTGTTTGGTTAGGTGACTTGATCAAGCTCACACAGGAGGCAAATATGGGCTGAGGGAATCAAACCTTATGTCACAAGGACTACAGCTCACAACCTTAACCTGTGCCCCAACTGATCAGTTGTATTTCTCTTTTAACAACATTGCCAGATATTTAGATTAAGTAACTTACAGTTCACACTAACAGCTAATTAATATTTTAAAATATAATTTTCCTACGCTTTTTAGCATTTACAGTCCATTTTTAGTACTGTAAAAGTTTACTAGTGAGAGTTCATTCTGAAGGGTATGGATATCATTGAGTACTTAACAATAGCCCCCAGTTTGCAGTCTGCAAACTTTGATAGCCAGTGGTCTTGCATTTCTGCTTGGAGATTGGAGAAGTAAATGCTGAAAAGGAGCAGTCCCAGCACTGAGTCCTGAGGGATACTACTGGTCACTTTCTTACTTTCTGATGAGCCCCCTGTGTCATGCACTTAGCAGTTTCTGTCTTTAAGCCAGTTTGCTAACCATGTTTCCACATAAGGGTCAGTTTTTAAAACATTTAACTTCTCTATGATGACAGCATGGGGAATGGTGTTGAAGGCCTTTGGCAGATCAAGTTGTGTGGTGCGTACTACATTGCCAGTGTCTATGGCCTCCATAACCAGTTCAAACAAGTTTACCAGTTTCTATAGACAGGATCTTCCCTTCACAAAACCAAAATATGTGGGTCAAGTGTAATAAGATTAATAATATCTTATTTTTTGAGATCATTTATATATTGTTTCATGGTTTGGGTCACTTGTAAGGCTGCTGTTGTGGAGAGGCATTGTCACTGCAGTACACCACCCATCAGAGCAAAACCAGTAAGTAAACTTGGGTTAAACTGTTTAAGGGGTGTGTTTGCAAGGGCATTTTTAACATTTAATTATGCAACCAGGTCTGTTGTCAGGTCTCATGAAAGTAGTACTTTTGGTCTTGCTTAGCACTTTCAGTAAATTATCTTTATGGATAATTGGAGTCATTAAGATATTTCAGGGTTTTGGACAGAAATCGCAAGAGTGAAACTGGCACTGAATGTGGCTGCAAGGACGTTGGCAATGTCTGTTGGGCTGGAGTAGGAGGAGTCCATATGACTAAGTTCTGAGGAGTGTAGGGTAGTCTTTCCTAGTTTAATAATGTAGCGAGCAAATGACCTATAATTATTTTTGTCTTCAGTGGCCAGCCTAAGTTTATGGACATCATCAGTTGACCTGATAATGTTCTTGTGTTTATTTTTTCTTTTTGTAGTGTTATTGATATTGATATTATCCGTGAAAAGAACAGTTTTGGGTCTACTGAATAGTTTTCAAAGTTTCTTTATTTTTTGTGATATATTGCAAAAGACATTCAGGGTGGCTTATGTTTGAATTTCCAGAGCTGCTTGGTTCCGGTAGGGACTGCTAGCTCTATGCAGTTTTTCTTAATGGGTATATAACTCCTTAGTGAAGCCTGCTATTGAATCAAGGTCAGCAAAAATGCAGTCATAAGTGAATTTTGATATTTCTTCGTGGAGTAGGTTGAGGTTGGTACATTTATAGTCCTTCATTTCAGTAGGGCTTGCTGAAGGGACTGACTTCAGTAACAGCCATATTTGTAATAATCTGGTCAAGAATGCTGCACTGTGTAGTAGGTTTGTTTACTGATTGCACCAAAGACTTTTTATTTAAGCCTAGAAATTTTTGCACATGTTCTGCATTAGAGATATAGCAGCCCCAGTGTATTGAATGGTAATTAGTCATCCCAGGGAGGGGAGTTTTTGCTAACAGAGAAATCATTTAGAACACTGTGGAATCTTACATGCTCACCGAGGTACAAAGAATGTGTTCTTTAATAAGATATTAGTTGCTAATTAATCCTATCTGGAGTGATTTGTAGTTCAGCGAGTTTAGTTTGTGGGTCCATTGGGATCTATCTGCAGGTAATGCATTCCTTTATTAATATGAAGCCTCCACAGTTGGCATTCGGTCGAAAGGCATCAAAAGAGCAAACCTCAATATGGGAGGAGTGCTGTCTTTTCAGTTAAACAAGTCTCAGTAGTTAGGCAGACATGGATGTTTCCAAATGCAGGAGTGCTTCTAGATTAGGCAGTTCATTGATTAGATTTGTGGCATTGAGGCAAAGCAACTTAATGAGATCCAATTTTAGGACTGATAAGTTAGTTATGCTGGAATATCCATCAACTGGACTCTGTCTAAAAATGCACTGGGAGGCAGTAAAGGATTTAGCCAGTATGCAGAAGCCTTGAAACAGAAGGTGCAGACCATCCTTAGTAAATCACAAGCCTGAATGACCATGTCAAGCGTTTTGTCTCATGGTACCACATACTGGACCCCTTGGAATGACACCAGCTATTTAATCAATTATTGGAACCAGTTATCCTTTCTTTGTATTTAGGTATAATTTTTGATGAAGGAAGAATTCCACTCTGGACTATTGTCTTACTTGTGTTTGTAACATGCATGGAATGTTCTGATAGCTCTCTACATGTCCCTCAGGGTTTTGCATCTCAAGCCATTCATTCCTGCATATAGGACTGTAATGTCATAGTCCTCCTTTTGTAGGGAGGAAAATTCACTTTTGTAGGGAGGGAAATTCACTTTGGAAAAAAAAAACAACGTGCTTAAGAGTAGGATTTCCTTTTTATTTGATAGAATGATACCATGCATTTATTTCTTACAGTGAGCCAAGCACCCATGCACTCCCTATTTGGGGAGTATTTTCCCCTCACTCCCTCGCTTATGTATATTGATGACTTTACAGCCAGCATCCAGATAAACGTAATTTTAAACCCACGTTTTCTTCAGCTTTCCAACAGGAGGTATTACCTTCCATTACCCCTGTCACATCTTAAACTAACTTATATCTCCTTTTAGAAACCTTCATTTTCTCCCCTATTATCTGTAAGGGGTCGTGTTGCCTTCATTAACTGTTACAATAATTGAACACTGTGATGGAGTGTTAAGGAAGCATTAAACCCATCACAGAGAAAAACAATTTAAATTGTCTGATTGTAAGTAGTCAGCATGACATCTTGTAGCTTTGTGTGTGTTTGTGTTTTTTATGTGCATGCATGTATGTTGCCCAAGTGTAAAAGTTACACAGAGTATGCCATATAAAGTAACAAAAATATACATGCAAGACAGAATAAGAAATAAAGCAATTTAAAAGTTATGCAGTATACTACCGTTGAGCTTCTGACAATGGTTTATATCTGTACCACATAAAACTGGATTGATGTAACAAGTTGCAACTGTTTGTCTTGGTTGGGGAAAAGTAGACAAAATACCAATGTCATGAATTTTGGCGTTTCATTTTGAATAAATGAAATGTCAAGATATTATGTTGTTGCAATGTAATATTTAGTAAAATGTGGGATACAGTATAATTTTTTTAAAAGCAGTTTTGAATTATTACAATTAAATAAACTGACCAAAATGCCTTTGTTTGTTTTTTCAGTTAAACTGTCCAGAGAAATGAACTGTATATTTGTGTTACTTTGTTGGAAATTTGAATATATTTGTTTCTCAACCTGGAATTTTGTATACATTTTGCTCATGAGTCATGACAACTTAATTTGAGTTATGATTTTGAGCGTGCTGAATTCTTTCATGATGCATTGAGACTCTGCAGGGATTTCTCAGTTTAAGTGAATATCTGCAACGGGTATAAAATATAGATCAGTATGGGAGCAAGTATTGACCCTTGTGGAACTTCTGTAGTTAACCTTTTGTTGTACTGTAGTTGATTTAGACGTTTCTATTCCCTCCCATTTAGCTGGTAATGTATCCATTTCAAAACTGTCCCAGCTTTTATAATTTCAGTAAAATTTTACTAGACATTTTTGAATAAGGAAGTGATGCATTTACAAATAGACTCAAATCTATAGCCTAGATCACATTGTTGTAGAAATTGCAACATTTGTAATAAAAGATCTACAAACTGAGAAAAAATGAAGAACTGAGCAGGTGAGCACTCCCAAAAGCCAATTTATTAATCAACAATAATGTAAGCAAAGCACAAACTAAGCTTTCGGTGAGCCCAGTGTCTCACCTTCATCAGACAACATTTACAAGCCAACTAACGTGTTTTATATACTGAATTCTTAATTAATTAATTACATTCAATTGTGCAAAGACACTTTAAATTGTGTGTAAACAAATCTTGTTTTTAAACAAATCTTGTTTTTAAAATACTAGGACCATCCTATTAAAACAACTTTAAACAATTCACCAAAAAACATTCTAGTTTTTTATGTTAAATAAAAACTTATAAAAATCAATTATAAAAATCAAATATAAAAAGTTCTTAGAAGAAACATTTTATATTTAGAATACTTCATATTTAGCAAACTTTATGTTTATCTTATTCAATTGTCCCACATTACTTTAAATTCTAAAACAACACTTACATATAGTATATTGTATTTGCAATATATGTGTAATGTACATAAACTGATAAAACTACAACAGTTGCCCATCATAGTCTATCAAGGAAATAATATACTCAAATGAGTTAATTAAAAATATCTTAAAATTTAGTGTAAGTAAACATAACAGATAGATGCCTTACACTCATCATATGTTATGTAAACCTTGTACCCACTTACTACTACAATGATTTCACCTTCAAAAGGAATATATATATATATATATATATATATATATATATATATATATATATATGCGCAACACCTAAAACACTCATCTTTTGTTAGATAATAATTTCAAAACAGGAGCAATACAGACATACTCGTTTAAGCCTGGGTTAACATATGCCCATGTGCGTAATTGCCAGTAAAGTTAATTTACTTCTAAATAAACCTGCCAAGGACCACTAAAGTTGTCAACAGATGTTTTTCCCAGGACTGTAAACATAAAACAGTGCCCTGGACAGGCGTTAATATGCCTGGCAAGGGCATTGTTAACATCTTGTTTGGCTATAGCGTACGTGTGTTCGTAGATGCGCTGTCTTAATTTTCTTTTCGTTTTTCCTATATAGAATGCAGCACATTGTTAGCATATAGCCACATAAACAACACCCATAGACTCACAGCCAAACTTCCCCATTATTTTGTATTCTGTGTCCCTAATTTTAACCTTTAAGTCAGTGAGAATGTGCTTGCATTGATTGCAAGCCCCACATTTCCTCATTCCTACAGACTGTTGGGTTACAGTTCGAGTTTTTAACTCAAGCAAACCTTTTAGGTTTTGCCCTCTTCTAAAAGTAATTTTTGGACATTCTCCTAACCTATTGTTCAATAATGTATCTTCAGTAATGAGTGCCCAACACTTGTTAAGGACCCTCCTGATTTCAAGATGGTCAACTGAATAGGTACAAAAAAATCTCGAACAGGACACAGATAAATTAGTCCTTTCACTGCTCAACATAGATGAAGAACTAATGTCAACTTCTAAATCAGTATTTTCAGTGTACAGAAAAGGTTTATAAAAACCCACATAATAAATAAAAGATCTATTTTTGTATGTAATTGTGATCATGTACATTTAAGTTCCTAGAAGTAGTTTTGGCTAGTAATAGTATCCTTTTTTTCATGTAGCTTTCTATTAGTTTATTTGTTGAACTTAATAACGCGTTTGTAATTTTGGATTTCATTTTCCTCCGCATGACGTCCTGCTAGCCAGTGTATGCATTAACCACACTTAGTTGGCTTATTTATTTACCCATGACATTGAGAGCCAGGCTCACTCCCAGACTGGGCAATACCCCTGGAACACATTTGTTCCCATCCTGAATTGGAGCTTTAGTGGCCCATTTGTTCTTCCCACATGCATAGTCTGGTGTTAGAGAGTGGCTAGTGTGAACTTCATGTGGATCAGCTCTAATCCAATTCTAGAGTGAAAGAAAATTTCCAAAGTGCCATCATTCTAGAGGGATTTCTAAGCCAGTCCTTCACCTTCCACCAAACTGCCCCCTAGCTTATGCATTAGCTGCTTCCTCACACCTCCAAGAACTGCATATGATTTTCCTGTATTTCACCAGTAGGGGGCAGCAGTGCAGTGGGACTAGCCACCTCCCTCCTCTTAGGATGGTGAACCAGTGTCGCATGCTTACTCCCATCCGCCCTGCTTAAACTTTCAGTTCAAGGGCTTCATTTCTCTATGCCAAAGGGTCAAGCCCCGAACTTCATTCATTGAGAAGGGTTTCTGGTGCAGTCCACCTAGTCAGTAAACAAATCGGATAAATAAAAACTTTGCTTTTAAATAATGGAGTTGCATATGCAGGATGTATACAAATGGTACTTGTCCATCAGCTGACTTCAAATAGCGTTGTAGTATTTCATCATTACAGTTGTTTTCTGTGTCGTAACTTTTTTAGTTTTGTTTTTCATATGATTGTCATTCAAGTAGTACATTTTCTTTAATCTGCATAACATCTGACCTCAATATTTCCATTATTGTTTCCATCTAATGTTGCAGTTCTCCACAGATAATTTCCGAAGTCAGTGATTCTTTCACTACTCTTTCCCTTCATTTTTGATTTTAGATGTCATTTTATATTATTCTTCCTAGCCGCGTCCTTTGGTCTCTTTCTATATAGCATGCATAACCTTAATAGGTACTTTATTTAATATTGGTATATTGTTTTAATTATGCTTGAATATCCTAATACAATATATTGTAACTGCTATTCTCAGTTATTTTAGATATTTTACAAGATAGCTGACAAAATTCCACCTTATAATATGGTGCTGTGAACAGAAGTTTGTTCTTCAGTGATTATTTTCCTTTTCATACTGAGAAGTGACCTTGAAGTTGGTTATTATTAGTAGGCGGTACAAGCTGTAGAACCCCCTGAATAGGCACTTGATGCTTTACCCCAGCTAAAATGTGTTTTTTTTTTTTTTTTTTTTTTTTTCTTTGCTGGTTCGGTACTTTCCCATTAAAGCCCTGTCACGTCTTGGCGCTGCTGTGTTTCGGTGCTATTTTATCATTCATGCAGGACTGACAAATGTGATGTGAAAAGCATCATTTTCATTAGATAAGGTTAACTTTTCGTTTTTTTATTTTATTTGGCAGGCAGGCAGTAGTGCAGAGATGAATGTTTTAAACAATCGCAGTTTTTATAATGTGGAGAATGACTCCTTTCATTGGCATGTCAGAGCTGACTGAATAAACCGGGGAGTGTGAGCATTTACAAGACCGATATTTTTTTATTGGTATTGTACTGCAGTATAACTCTGAAGACTTTTTCAGAGCACCTCGTGTAGCTGAGAAATACAACTGCAATGCAAGGTGTAGTTTATAAAGTTTGCAGTTGTTGATTTCACAGCAGTACACATCAGTCCTGAGAAAAGATGGTAAACATCACCCGTTCCAGGCATATCCAGTACTATGAATCTTTTCACCTTCTCTCCTAATGGTATTCCCCTACATTAACCTTCTACAGTGAGGCAGGATTCTCTGTTAAGTATTATACTGAAAAGGTAACTAGCTTCTGGCTGAAAGCATGTGTATAAAAAAATAACCAAAAACTGCCGCAACTGGTAGGGGTTTAATGGTGGACTGCAGCTACTTCTGCAATTACCTAATGGTCCTGTACACCTAACATGACAATAGACACTTCTCAGTCAGTTGTACAGAAGTAGTTGTCAACCACAAACTTGTGTCCAGTACTGAAATGCCAGCGAAATATAGCAGCACGAACTGGTAGGGTTTAATGGAAAAGTACCGCTGGTTCTTATTGAGTTCAGTTAATATTTATTTATTAAAATTTGCGATACAATTTGTTGACTTTAATATTAAAGTAAGCGTGTGTGTGTATTATTTTATTTTATACAGACTCTGGGCCTACTTGAGGCCTTTGAATAGTCTGCCCCCCTTTGATGCCTGATTAAATGCCTGTCGCCTATCCTGTTGTCTGTATTCCTTTTAAAGATGGTATTTGAGAATGGTGACTGGTGCTCTATTAATTATCAGTGCAGTTTATTTTAATACTCTGAATATTGCTTTATTTTATTTTTCTGAGAATTCATGATATATTTAGATGAATATACTTAACGCAAATTCTTTTCTGAAGAGAAAATATTTCATAAGTAGCATTTCCTGTTTTATTTTTATTTGGTTAATCATTTGTTGATCGTAATTTAATTAACAAATACCCAGATCTCAAGGACCAAAATAACTAATGTCTTTCGGCTTTTCCCGGTTAGGGGTCGCCACAGTGTAACTCTGGTCCGCTAATGATTGGCAGTAGATTTTCTATGGTGTCGAGTTTGCCAGCCCGATGCCCAACCTTCAAAGAAGGCACACCCATTCATGCAGACACCTACCTGCATGTCTTTAAACGTCACTCGACCACAGGGAGGACATGCAGGGTTAAACTGGTAGGCTTGTAAGGGCTTTTGAACCATTAGCCTAATAATCTCCTATGAACTTGTGATTTGAAAAGCCAGTCCACCCACCATGTCTTTGGAAGGAAGTGCTAATCAAAGAAAACCCATATGAACTTTTGGAAAGCATACAGTCTCCTCAGAAAAGCAGAAGTCAGGATCAAAATCCTGTAGCATAGTTGTGGGAGGCAGTAACACTGTCCAGTGTGCCACCAATAAATTGTTAGTAATGGGAGTAATGCACTGTGAAGTTCCTCTTCATAGGTTCATAGGTTAGTACTAGGCTAACTGCCCTTGCAAGCCATTGTAAGCCTAGCCAATTATCCCTTGTGAGACTCAAACCCTGCACCCAACCCCTCACAAGATATTGATCTAAGCTAGTTTGCAGTTAAGGGAGCGTATTCCCTTGTGTATGTTCCACAGTCTTACATTTATTTTCTTCTAGTCATTGCCAAGTTCAGGGTCTCTTAATAATACATTATAAGTAAGATATGATCTCACTGCGTGACTCCACTGTTAGTTCCTAAATATATTGATTTATATATAATGTTATATTGATACATACACACACACACACACACACATATACATATACATATATATATATATATATATATATATATATATATATATATATATATATATGTGTGTGTGTGTGTATGAAATATGTGTGTATGTGTGTGTATATATGTGTGTATGTGTGTGTGTGTATATACACATATGCACATATATATATATATATATATATATATATATATATATATATATATATATGTGTGTGTGTGTGTACGTTTATACTATATAAACTATAATATATATTCTATGCACTTTATAACTAAAATGTTTCTGTCAAAAAAGCTTCAGATTTCCTATGGATGTACTTGCCTTTATGTATTCTTCTAAAACTCGCCAATTTCTTTGATAAAGCTGGTGAGATAATTTTAGCATGACTTTAAGTATACTCCAAACTTGATGCAGTGGCTACTGTTTCCTGAAAAAAATTACTTTAATCTTTAATGTAAAACTGTCCTTGAGTGATACATTTAGTAATATCTTATTTATTTTCTGAAACATCTGGTTTGTTTTTTCATAGTGTTTTCCTGTCCTGAAGCAGTACATTTTTAATTCTTTTCTCCAAAACTGTTAAATGTGTTGTATTTTGTCTGTTTACAGATTGTTTTATATATTACAAAATCCACATTTGATTTTAAAGATGCTTTGTCCTTTGATAGTCTTTTTTTTCCTTTGTCATTTCTAGGTTCTTTTCTAGTCCTGAGATGTTTTCTTTTACTCATCATCATCATCTTCTTTCGGCTGTTCCCGTTAGGGGTCGCCACAGCGGATCATCTGTTTCCATTTCTTCCTGTCCTCTGCATCATGCTCTTTCACACCAACCGCCTGCATGTCATCTCTCACCACATCCATAAACCTTATCTTAGGCCTTCCTCATTTCCTGTTACCTGGCAGCTTCATCCTTAGCATCTTTTTCCCAATATACTCCGCATCCCTCCTCAGCACATGTCCAAACCAACGTAATCTTGCCTCTCTGGCTTTGTCTCCAAACCTTCCAACCTGGGCTGACCCTCTAATATACTTATTCCTAATCCTGTCCACCTTCATCACACCCAGTGCAAATCTTTAACTCTGCCACATCCATCACTAACTCCTGCCTTTTTGTCAATGCCACTGTCTCCAACCCATATAACAATAGTTGGTCTCACTACCCTCTTGTAGACCTTCCCTTTCACTCTTACTGGTACTCGCCTGTCACAAATCACTCCTGACACTCTTCTCCATCCACTCCATCCTGCCTGCACTCTCTTCTTCACCTCTCTTCCACACTCACCATTACTCTGAATTATTGATCCCAAGTATTTAAACTGATCCACCTTCACCACCTCTACTCCTTGCATCCTCAACATTCCTCTATCCTCCCTCTCATTCACACACACATATTCTGTCTTAGTCTTGCTGACCTTCATTCCTCTTCTCTCTAGAGCATATCTCCTTCTCTCCAGGGTCTCCTCCACCTGTTCCCTACTCTCACTACAGATCACAATGTCATCTGCAAACATCTATGTTTCTTTTACTAATGGTAATAATTTATCTTGTATTTGTTCAGTTGTTTGTTTTAATAACTGGGTTAAACCTACTGACCCAGACCTATTTTCAGAGGAAATTTTAAGGGGGAAATTATCGATGCAGTAAAATAAAACAACTGTAATACGTTGATGCATTAAAGGCATTTGCAGGTACATTACAGTAGAAGTAGTTTTCAGGAATGTTGAAAAGGTTTGCACTGTATTGACATGGCGAGGAATACAGTCGGGTGTAGTTTATACTGCAATTTATAACCAGTAACTATATATGCAGTAAATCAGTTATTCCCTGATAGCTTTATCTATGTGTTACTACTGCTGTTTTTGAGTTGGATAGAAGCACATAAAGAGAACAGTATACAAATGAAGATTAAGAGAGTTGGAATTAGTTCCGTACCCAATAATATTAAAGTGCTAATAATTAGTGAAGTAGAAACAAGATAGTTTTGGAATGAGCAGGCAGGTTAAATGGGAAGATATGTGAAGTTTTGGTTAAGAATACTTTTGGTTGAGAGATGCAAAATATTTATTAAATGTTTTGATATGCCTAAATTAGCGACAGAATTGTGTGCTATGGTAAATGCTGCCACATAGTTTGTGTAAAATTAGGCAACATTGCTTGTAATGATGGAGATTTAAAATTATATGGATGTCATCACATTGCAGAAAACCAAAATCTCTTCCATTGTACACAGTCTGACAAATGGCAAATCCAGAAGAATCTAAGATGTTTTTATTGATGGAATTACCCTAATATGAGCAATGTGTAGTGTTCTTGCTTCTACAAGTTCCCAAAGGTAAGTATTTGCTAATACATACATGTTATAGGACCTGAAATTGCCTCTCTTTTGAAAGCCATTGCATTTTTTTCCAGCTTTTTGCTACTCTTTCGAATCTTTTTCTAGATTCTTCTGTGGTATTAGGGACAGGTCATAATTTATCAGCTAGTTTTCTTCAAAGACATCTGCCATATCCCACAGTAAACACATTGCTACTTGGAGGGCTTTTCATGAGTCCTGTAATTTCTTTGAGTTTCCAACATCTGTAGTAGTAGTCATTCAGAAAAATTCTTTTGGTTTAACTCCAGCTTTATATTTTATTACATTTCATTATTCTGTAGGGTTCCACAGTTTCAAGGGTTGACTTTAGGGTACTGTCTGACCATCCTTTTTACTGGCTGTAATTAACTTTATGTTTTTTCTTTAGAGCCAAGACTAAATTTGCATTTTTAATTGCGTTAATATTCATGTATCGTCTGACAGCAGATTAAAGATTTGTCTTGAAAGCAGTAAACTCACAGTAAGGTGACTTGTCATTTTGTGGACATTCATTGAAGTTTCCTTAAAGTGGATATTTGAAGCTACAGAAAAACTAAGGGGAGATTTTGAAGATGCATTCATCTCGGAAATTGTTGAGATTTAGATTACTTCATCTTCTGCCAGATGGGTACCGAGAATTACTCCATGATAAACTGAATCATCTGTGGCTTTGTACAAGTGTCAGAATTTAAGATCTGCTAATCTAAATGTCTGAAATGTGCTCTTTGGTGGGGAAAACCCTGGCAAGACTGGGGCTGTGTACAGAGGATTGCATGTACTGAAGTAGTAATCATTGATGTTTTACAGTAATTCCAATCACCTAGGGTCTGTATTTGAGCAAGACCTTTCTTCTGACATGTTCATAGGTTCATACTAGGCTATCTGCCCTAGGGCATTTACAAGCCTAGCCAGAGTGTGTTTGGCTTTCGCCACCCATTTTAAAATGAATTTTGCTATGCCCTTTTTCGAGGTTAGTATACTGTGCATCTGTCTAACAGTGACACAGAAGTGATACCCGGAGTAAATATAGGTTCATAGGTTCATACTAGGCTATCTGAAAATACACCTGTCAGTCTCGAACCCCAGACCTTGGGCTCACCACTCTGCATGAAGTACCACTACACCACAGCAGATATGTCAGTACCAGCATGGCTGAGGTATATGTCCAGCTGTAGCTTCTCTACAGGCACCCCGGGTATTTATAATTGAATCCGGGAAGCGAACTGACCAATTATGCTGCCACCTTTTCAGCTTAGAAATGCCTTTATTACTGTTGACTGTAGTTTGTAACTGTCTCTGCAAGTAATTATCAGCTTTCTGGTTTAAAAACCCTCGTTTGCGCTTTTCCTGCCTTTCCTGTAACTAGTCTACTCCAGATACAAATCTGCTGTATCCAGGACTGTATGTAAGCTTCTGAGCCCCCCCCCCCAAGCCTTTCTGTGTTGGAGAGAAGCCTTCTAGCTTATCAGTGGGAGTGGTAAGCACTTGGTAGCCTATCTACCACAAGAGGAGTGGTTTCTGGCCCAGAAATTGTAGTTTATTGGCTGTTCGAACAGTTTTTCCATCTCTTTTAACTTTCTGGTTTAAAGGCCCATGTTTGCTCTTGTTTCCCGCCTTTCCTGTAACTAGTCTAGTCCAGATAGAGATTTGCTGTATCTAGGACCGTTTGTAAGCTTCTGAGCGGTGGCAAAGTCTGCTCTTCAATTATTCCCTTGGATCTGCTAGTTCTCTCCTCTCCTGCACTCTTATTAGTCTAGCACTTTACCAGACTTCTTGTAGCAATTATTTTATCACACAAGTGCTACCAGCACTAAACGTTCTACAAGGAAACAGCTCCAGTACTTATTATTAATGCCCACCTCTTCAGGCATGTCTAAAGGTCAGTTCCCTGTACTTTCTCCTATTAACCTGGTGAACTTGGGCATCCTAAGGCAATGTAGCCACTGCCTCATGTACAACCCTCTCCTCTTACCTCCCAACACCTAGACTTGCGAGAGATCCAGCCAAGACCGGAATAGCTGGTCAAGAGGAGAAGGTCAACACTTGTACCACACCACATGGAACACATAGCCGTCCAGAACACACACCAGCACTGCCTTCACATAAAAACAAAAACCACAAACTCCTTCATGGAGGCTCTCAATAAAAATCTGCCCAAACAGCAGAGACCTCCCAGGCAGAAATGCACTTGACCACCACAACACAACACTAATCACGAGATACATAACTCTTCTAAACAGTGTGTCACTCAACCAAAGCCCCTAAGGCAAAACATAATGCCCAACACAACAGTCATAAGTGACTTGATAGTGAGGCACACTGATGTCCCACTCACTAGGCTGAATAAGGAGAAAGTAACAGTCAGCTGCCTGTCAGGTGCCAGGCTCTGCCACAAAACGCACACACTCAGGTCCCCCAACAACAGGTACAAATATGACTCTGTCATTGTACATGTGAATGTGAATGACCTGAGACGTACCTCACTGGACTATATGAAAAGAGACATGGAGGAGCTCTCGGATTATGAGCCCAGGTCGGTATGACCCTAGCCCTGAGCAACATCCTACCATCGCCCAGAATGATACCACAGTACAAGCAGAAATGATTGATTTCAGCAGTTGGCTAAGTTTCTGGTGTCATTCTAAGAGGATCCAGTATCTGTCTGCCTGGGATGACATGACTGACAGACCTCAATGCTTTGCCAGAGATGGCCTGCATCTCTCACCCCTGGGTTTCCGGATACTGGCCAAGGCTCTCGCCACCCCTATAGTGCCTTTTTTAGGCGGTGTTCCAAAGACCAAATTACCTCCATAACAGCTACAAACAAATGCAATCTGAGGGTCATGCTGCTCAGTGCTAGAAGTGTAAATCTCAAAAAGCACTCACTCGTGCTGTAACCGAGACCTGGTTCAAGGCAGCAGAAGGCACACCTGCACTACCAGGGCTATAACTCATTCCACACCTTTCGGCCCCAGAACTTGGACCGAAGCTCCAAAGGCAGTGGTGTTTCCATATTCATAAAGGATGTGCACACCCTTCAGACTGGTAGCCCAACATAACACATCAAAGATACTTCAGGTGCAGCTAACATTGGGTAAGACAACAATTCAGGTCATAGCCTGCTATAGGTCCCCAACCATCTCTCAAGACTCGCACTCCACGTTTCTAAACACCCTGAAGAATATTATTGTCCAACCAACACTCTCATACTAGGCGACTTCAACTACCCTTCCATTAACTGGGAAAACTACTCATGTACCAATACACTTGCCCAGCGTTTCCTGGAATTCATTAATTCCAATGCCCTGGACCAGCTCATTCTTACCTGCACTAGAGGTAGCAACATCCTTGACCTGGTCATTACTAACATGGGTGACCGTTGCTCTACACCAACAGTCAACTCCTCCCTGGTTAGATCTGACCACAAACTAATCACCTTGGAAATCCACATCCCTCCCCCACCGCAAAGGTAACCACTATGAAAAACTTCTCCAAAGCTAACTTTGGACTCCTAAAAACAGAGGTGGCTAACTTCACTGCACCCATGCAAATGGAGAATAGTTGCATGATCACTAAATCATACACCAGTGCACTGTGCAAATATGTACACAAATGCATGGATCTCGCCATACACAATAGAACCAAAACGCTCTCCTCCAAAAAAAAAGTAGCCGATCTGGTGGTCCCCTGCCATAAACAAACTCTACAACAGAATAAGGAAACTTAGTAATAAGGTGAAGTCCCAAGACTGGAAAAACGACCTTCTCAGCCTCAACAAAAATTTGAGGTCCCTCATCAGATCCTCTAAAGCTAGCTATGAAAGCAGAATTGCAACAGATAGTAAAGACAACTACAAGGCCTTCTATTGTTATGTAAAGAATCTCCACGGCAATACCCAGATTAGCTCTGAGCTACTGCACAATGGTACCTCCTCTACAGAGCCAACAGATTTTGCCAATATACTTGCTGACAGATTAAGTGCTAACTTTACCCCCCCCCCCCCGCCCACAAAGGACCAATCACAATACGAGCAGATTGCCAGGCACCCAGTATTACTGCTGCACAGGTTAAAACAGCACTGTCCAAGGCCAAGAATACAGCTTCTATGGGACCTGACAATAACCCTGGCTGTGTTTTACATGTGCTACAGAGTGAACTGTTACCTCACCTGTGTGCTTTGTTCAGTCACAGCCTCACCTCGGGCTTTGTCCCTACCGAATGGCGCACTGCTACAGTCATCCCTCTCCATAAAGAGGAGCGACTACAGACCCTGGGAACTATCGTCCCATTAGCCTGATGAGCCTGATATGCAAAGCTATGGAACACATCATCATGGACTTAATAAACCAGGATATAGGGAATCTCCAAACTCTGGATCCCATACACAGTTTGGTTTTGTGAAGGGTAGATCTGCCTGCTTAACTTGGTAGACTTCTCTGAGTCAGTCACCAGAGCTGTGGATGAAGGCAAGGTGGTTCATACAGCCTACCTTGATCTGGCCAAGGCCTTTGATACCATTCCCCACTCAGGAATCG
Organism: Protopterus annectens; assembly: GCF_019279795.1. NCBI lineage: Eukaryota > Metazoa > Chordata > Ceratodontiformes > Protopteridae > Protopterus > Protopterus annectens. The sequence continues at coordinate 1,026,803,473 of NC_056748.1, read as the reverse complement.
TAGAAAAACTCACTAAGCTAGGCATCAACCCCTATATCACTAGGTGGGTTGCAAACTGGCTCATGGGTAGAACCCACAGTGTGAAAGTAGCTGACTCCCAAGTCAGACTGCTGACTAGTCATGAATGGAGTCCCACAGGGTTCGGTCCTGGGTCCTCTCCTGTTTGGTATCTACTTCTCTGAAGTCCAGGCCATCACAAAGGGACACTGGCTGACAAAGTTTACAGACTATTGCAAGTTGGGAGCTATTATTAACTCCCCAATGTTGACATCCTACAGAAAGGCCTCACTGAGATCAAAGGCTGGTTCAGAACCATGGCTTTAAGCTCAATGCCAAAAAATGTGTTGTCATCTCCTTTGGGAAAAACTCTGTTCCCATGAATTACCACATCGATGGTAGTCCACTGAACACAGAAGGTGTTATAAGAGATCTGAGAACACAGGTTGACAGCAACTTCTCTTTTGACCAGCACATTGCCACTGTGGCAGAAAGTCTGTTCCCATGAATTACCACATCGATGGTAGTCCACTGAACACAGAAGGCGTTATAAGAGATCTGAGAACACAGGTTGACAGCAACTTCTCTTTTGACCAGCACATTGCCACTGTGGCAGAAAGTCCTTCTATGTGGCATACCTCATTACTAAGGGTTTTGCATCCAGGAAGAAAGAGGTCATTGTCTCCCTCTACTCTTCCCTCATTCGGCCAGTCGAGTCCAATCCCCCATTTGGCATATACGTCACTAGACACCTGCAACAAGTGGAGAGGCCGCAAAAGTACCTCACAAAGAAGATTGTATGCCTTAAAACACTTGTCCTATATGGACAAACTCAAAAAAACTCCAACTATTCTCTGTCTCATATTGCCTACTTAGAGGCGATCTCTGCTTGACTTACAAAGCCATGTCTGACCCAGAGTTAGAAATGCTACATCTAAAGAAATCCCAATCCCACGCTCCAGAGACCTCAACCTCATTACCACAATCAACAGAATGTGCTGGAGGGACAGGTTCATAGCCCAGAGACTACCCATGCTATAGGATAGACTTCCCATACATGTCAAACAGAGCACCTCACTGGCCCTCTTCAAGGGAAATCTTGTGTGGATGGGAAATAGAAAATTCACCCCAGAGATCACTCCAGTGGCTTTACTCAGCAGAGGCACTGGGAACTAAGGTCGGGTGGCACGATGCCAGGGTAATCCTATGGGCTAGGCTTGTAAAGGCTCCTGGGCCATTAGCCTAGTACACACCTACGAACCTATGTTGATGAAGTTGTAGGTGGTTGCAAATACTCCTCGCAGTGCAGGAAACACCATTATTTGAATTCTGGAAATGGTTCTTGAATTTCTTCCTTCGCAGAGTACTGTGAACTGTCAAGGCAGCGTGCAGTGGTTCTTCTCAAATGCTTTTGTTCTGTGGACTATATTTTCATTGGAGTTATGATTTCCTTAATCCTAGAATGGTTAAGGCAGGAGCACAGAGGGCTTTGTATGTCAAATCTACATCTTAAGTCATTATTCTCAGTGTTTATTTGTTCCTCTATTGCATTTTGTCAGTCAGGTAAGTCCCCCAGAGCACCAAGTCTGTTTTTTTTTCAGTGAAGACTGAAGAAAACTTCTCTGAAGAGCTCAGCAGGAAGGAGAATTTTATTTATTTGAATTTGAATTTATTAAGTGGGGTAGAGCACTGATCATGCTTGGCCGATTTCAGTCTCACAGTACGTGTGTAAAAACAATAGATGCGTGATATTGTATAAAGAGTGATTGAAAAATGGACTGCAGTGTATACGTATATTGTATACAAAGTGAACGTTAGAGATTGGATGACGGTATAAAGGCCGTAGATAAATGACATTATATATATATATATATATATATATATATATATATATATATATATATATATATATATAGTGACTTTTACAAAATACAGTATATACATGTATTATACAGAGTGGAGATCAGAGTCTGCATGCTGAAAGAATCCCAATGTAAAGTGGAGTCAGAGCAGGGGATGTAGAGGGAAGAGGTTATTTGTCCAGACAGATAACAGTTGCATTTTCCTAGAGTCTTGAAATGTGCTTTTATTTCTAAATGGAAAATGGAGTAAAAGGAATGACCTTTATGAGAAGGAAGAGATTCCCATAGTTTGGGACCAAGGACTGAGAAAGCATGCCCTGTGCAGTGAAGCCTAGTCTAAGGGTTCTGGAGGAGAGGACATCAGTGGATTTCTAAAGTTGTATCTTGGTGCATCTCTGAGTAGTCTGGAAGCTAGTGGGGGAGGTTCTCTTTCTTGATGAGGTATATCTCTGAGTAGTTTAAGCTAGTGGGGGAGGCTGTATTTCCTGATAAGTTCACATTTCAAGAAGTTACAGATGTGCAGTGTATTAATACTAGTAACTGCTGCTATAGTTGCTCTACTATTGTTGCTTAATTCCTCTTCCTCATTTAGCCATTCCAGTCAGCCCATTTTGTCCTCCCATTCTTTGCCCATCCTCTCAGTCTATATAACTGTTTTTGTCTGTCACTGTGCTGCATCGTTGTTGGTTTGCTTTGTCATACCTGTGTACCTCTCAACCTCTAAGTGCAATAAATCTGGACAAAGCCTAAAATAAAGGTGGGGGGGGGCAAAGGCCCAAAAATAGGGACAGATTTTAAATATTGCTCTTATAAACTTAGTTGACAGACTGACATGATTCGTGTTGGGATGTATTTTCTGAACAATATGAAGGTTGGAACTCAAAAGTATATCATTAGTTAGTGGCTTCAGTCCTCATTGATTTGCCAGAAAACCACAGCTTTTATGAGGAACAGATCAAAAATATGAGGCAAAAATCTGGACAGTTGGGAGGTATGCATACCGTTGCCTAATCTGTGAAAACCCTAGGGTGTAGACCACAAACTTGGCATTCTGGTCACCTCTTCATCTTCTGTCATGCTTTTCTTCTCAGCTACTACCTACATTCACCTGGTTATATCTGTAACTGTTTTCTTTAACGACTTCAGCACTGTAAGGTTTTGTATTCTGTCAGTTTGTACACATTATAATTAAGCTTTGAAAGTGCCTTTTTATGGTATTGGTGCTTGTATAGATATTACTACTTTATGCTCTGTTGGTTATTTACACTTGTGTAGAGGTCGTACAGCTGTAGTAGCTTTCACATATTAATTTCGACTTTCTTTGCACATAATATCTCTGGGTACATCTTGTTTAAAATACATGCACTTATATATACATCTTTGTCAGTTTACCAGAAAACAGTATACTGGGCATCTTGGGGCAATGTAGCAGTTGCCTCATGTACACAGACAACCCTCTCCTCCTACCACCCAACACCACAACCTGTGAGAGATGCACTTATCTAGCCAAACTGGAGGTAAAGCTCTCTCCAACCAAGACTGAACTTGACAGTCAAGAGGAGAAGGTAAACACTTGCACCACACCACACTCATCACATAGTCCCACTAAACCCACACCACCAAAATCCACACATAGAAACACAAAAACATTCGCGGAGGCTCTCAATAATAATCTGCTCAAGCAACAGAGACCTCCAAAGCAGAAACGCAAGCAACCTCCACCCCCCCAACACAACCCAAATGACACGTAGCCCACAGACTCAGTGTGCCAGCAAACCACAGCCCATAAGGCTAAACAACGTACCCAACACACTAGTCATAGGTCACTCTGTAGTCAGGCACACTGATGTCCCACTCACCAGGCTAAACAAGGAGAAGGTTACTGTCAGCTGCCTGTTGGTTGCCAGCATCCGCCACATAACCCACGCACTCAGGTCACTCCACAACAAGTACAAATATGACTCTGTCATTGTCCATGTTGGTGTGAACGACCTGAGATGTACCTCCCTGGACTACATGAAAAGAGACATGGAAGAACTCTCCAATCTTGTAGCCCAGGCAGGTATGACTCTAGCCCTGAGTAGCATCCTGCAAGTGCCCAGAATGATACCGCAGTACAAAGATAAAATGATTGACTTCAACAATTGGCTAAGCTTCTGGTGTCATTCTAAGGGGATCCAGTATCTGTCTGCCTGGGGTGACATGGTCGACAGACTACGATGCTTTGCCAGAGATGGCCTGCACCTGTCGCCCCTGGGATTCCGGATACCGGCTAAGGGTCTTGCAACCCCTGTAGTGCCTTTTTTAGGCAAGGTTCAAATGACAAATTCACCACCATAACAGGAACAGGCAAGCAAAAACAGAGGGTAATGCTACTCAATGCTAGAAGTCTAAATCTCAAAATGCACTCACTCAAGGCACTTCTTAAAATGGAGAACATCTATATCTGTGCAGTGACTGAGACCTGGTTCAAGGCTCTAGAGAGCACCACTGCATTACCAGGCTCTAACTCATACCACACATTTCGGCCATCTAACCTGGACCGGAGCACCAAAGGCGGAGGTGTGTCTATATTCATTAAGGATATCCACACCTCCAGGCTAGTTACGCAGCATAATGTTGCCGATGTTATCTAAGTGCAGCTAACTCTGGGCAAAACTGCAATCCAAATTGTAGCTTGCTATAGATCCCCCACCATGCCCCAGGATTCCCACTCCTGTTTTCTTGATATACTGGAAAATATTAGGTTTCAACCAAACACCCTAATAATGGGCGATTTCAACTACCCCACCATTAACTGGGAAAACTACTCATTTACCAACTCCTTTGCTCAACACTTTCTGGAATTCATAAATTCCAATGCCCTGGATCAACTTATCCACACCCCCACAAGGGACAACAATATCCTAGAACTAGTCATTACCAACTTGAGTGACCGGTGTTCCACACTTGAAGTCAACTCCTCGTTGGTCAGATCCGACCATAAGCTAATCACCCTAGATATTTGCATCCCGCCCCCACCCACCATTACGGAAACCATGGTAAAAAATTTCTCCAAAGCCAAATTCATGTTTCTAAGACAGAAGTGGCGAACTTCATGACACCCATGCAGATGGACAATACAGTTAAGACTGTTGAATCCTACACAAATGCACTCTATAAGCACTTACATGAGTGCATAGATCGTGCTATCTCAAACAGAACCAAGATGCTATCCTCCAAAAAAGGAAGCCAATCTGGTGGTCCCCTGCCATAAACTAACTCTATAACAGAAGGAAGAAAATGTTGCAAAAGCGAGTAAAATCTGATGAGTGGAGGAGCTCCCTGGTCAGCCTCAGTAAGAAGCTGAGATCCCTTATAAGATTCTCCAAAGCTAGCTACGAAAACAAAATCCCCACGATTCTAACGGCAACCACAAAGCATTCTATAGCTATGTCAAGAATCTCAATGGCAACACCCAGATCTGCTCTGAGTTACAGCACAACGGCATGAAAATTACAGAGCCAACTGATATTGCCAACATCTCTCACCCCCCTATAGGGCCTATCTTTTTATATATATATATATATATATATATATATATATATATATATATATATATATATATATATATATGTGTGTGTATATATATATATATATATATATATATATATATATATATATATATATATATATATAATATAAATGCAGAGTCCCTGTAATCACATCTATGCAGGTAAAAGCTGCACTCTCTCTAAAACCAAAAACACAGTATCCATGGGACTGGACAATATCCCAGGCTGCATTTTACACGAAATTCAGAACGAACTGGCTCCCCACCTAAGCACCATGTTCAATCATAGTCTCACGTCAGGCTTTGTGCCACTGAATGGCGCACAGCAACATTTATCCCACTCCACAATGGGGGAGCCACCACTGATCCTGGGAACTATCGCCCTATTAGCCTAACGAGCCTGGTCTGCAAGGCCATGGAATGTATCATCATGGAACTCATAAACAGACATTGATAACCTCCAAACTCTGGACATCACCCAGTTCGGGTTTGTGAAAGGCAGATCATGCCTTCTGAACCCGATCGACTTCTTTGAGGCAGTCACCAAAGCCGTTGACAAGGGTAAGGTGATTCACACAGCCTATCTTGACCTCGCCAAGGCTTTCAACACCATCTCACATTCTGTAATTATAGCTAAACCCACTAAACTTGGTATAAATCCCTACATCACAAGATGGGTTGCCAACTGGCTTACTGATAGAACCCACACTGTAAAAGTTGCAGACTCCAAATCTGACTTCAAGCCAGTGGCAAGTGGAGTACCACAGGGTTCAGTCCTGGGACCGCTCCTGTTTGGTATCTACTTCTTCTCTGATGTACAGGCTAACACAGAAGGCCTCTGGCTAACGAAGTTCACAGATGACTGCAAACTAGGAGCCATAGTAGAGTCCCCAAATGATGTGGACATCCTACAGAAGGGTCTCGCTGAGACAGATGCCTGGTGTCAGAGGCATGACCTCAAGCTCAATGCCTAAAAGTGCATTGTCATCCCCTTTGGTAAAAACTCTGTACCCATGAACTACCACATAAACGGCAGTCTACATAACGCCAAATGTGTGATAAGAGACCTTGGGACCCAGGTGGACAGTAGTCTCTCCTTTGATAATCACATTGCCACATTAGTCAGGAAATCCTTCTATGTGGCAGACCTCCTCGCAAAAAGGTTCTCAACCAGGACAAAAGAGGTAATTGTTCCCCTCTACTCGGCACTCATTAGACCCATTATAGAGTACAACACCCCTTTTGGAATGTACCTCGCAGACGACAGCTGGAAAGGCCACAGATACTCGGCACTCATTAGACCCATTATAGAGTACAACACCCCTTTTGGAATGTACCTCACAATACATTTGCGACAGCTGGAAAGGCCACAGAAGTTCCTCACAAAGAGGACTACCGGCCTCAAACAGATGCCCTACACTGACCGTCTCAAAAAACTCCAGCTTTACTCTATAGCATATCGCCTACTCAGCGGAGATCTCTGCCTAACATATAAAACTATGTTAAGCCCAGAGCTGTTGGACATGCTAAACCTAAAGAAATCGCAATCCTTCCGAGCTACATACTCTAGGGACCTAAACCTTGTCACCACAATCAACAGGACATGCTGGAAGGATAGATTCCTGTCCCAGAGTCTTCCTATACTCTGCAACAAGCTACCCATCTATGTCAAGCAAAGCTCCTCATTAGCACTCTTCAAGAAAAATCTTGATGAGTGGATGGGAAATAGGATATGCACCCCGGGGATCATTTCTGTGGCTCTGCTCGACAGGGTACAGGAAACTGACTTCCTTGGGTGGCGCAAGCCAGGGAACCTTGTTGGCTAGGCTTACTTAGGCCATTGAGCCAATAGCCTAGTACCTACCTATGAAAGTAATAATAGTGAATGTACAGTGAAAAAATGCCATACTGCTGAAATGTTAAAATGTTGAATCCAAAATACTTAGTCCCCTACATATATATTTAACTATGCTCTCCTCATCTGCAAGACCCACTCCTAGCTCTCATTTTTGAGAGTTCCCCTAACCAGAGAGTGATATTGTTTGTTTGGTTGTGTTTTGGTGCAGTGTATGTATGTATGTATATGTATGTAGTATTTCGAGTTGAACATTGTAAAGTTTAACCATTTTCACATTTCAGGATTTTGCATTCAGTATTACGTCTTTCAGTATAAAACTATTCAATAAGTTGTCAAGTACCTTGTTTCTTTATGTAATAAATGTCTGTATATACCTACCTATTTCTAAATCTACACATATATATATTATACCTACCTATTTCTAAATCTACACATATATATATATATATATATATATATATATATATATATATATATATATGTATTTTATGTATGTGTATATATATATATATATATATATATATATATATATATATATATATATATGAAACTGATTAAATAAAATGAAACAAAGCTGTAATGAACACTTATAAAATTACTTAAAAAACAGTAAGCTCTTTCATTCTTTAAAAAAAACTTCTTCAGACCAGGTTGCTAAACATTCAAAGGCTGTTAAATAAACCTCCACTAAATCATAATTAATTTGGTTACTGCATTAACCCTTTCCTCTTCAAAACAATTTTATAATTTTCCCCTGTCATTCATTCCTGGATTCATACAATCATTTAAATTTCATCTCCCAACAGTACGCTTTCCAGTCCAATTCATCTTCAGCATCCCATTTAAAGATAAATTATTTACTTGATTTATAACTGAAAATTTAAAACTAACATTTCTTAAATTGTCCAAATGCTTATTAAATGCATGTTTTGCCACAGTGTTACTCAATTCCATTTTCTCAGCTGCTCATAGGTATTCATAAATTCTCATGTTAAATTCTCTGACAGTTCTACCAGTATAATAAGTGGGACAAAGCCCACATAACACAATAAATACTACATACTTGGATTTGTAATTGTAGCCATTCTGTAGTCTGAATTCATAATTCCTAGACGTTAACCTTGTTTTTCACTAACCAAATTATGTTCACAATAATTTCATTTCATACAGTTGAACATTATTATGGTCTAAATTTCTCCTTACTATAGTGTTCCTATAAAAATGCTCTTTTAAATTTTGCTCTGCTCGATACAAAAACAGGTTCTTCCCCTATCCGCTCCTTAATTTCTTGAAAAATCAGGAGAAATTTCCAATATTTTATATTTATTTGTCCACAGAATTCTCAAGTAAACAAGCTAATGAAAAATTCTTCTTTTTATTATAAATTCCTTCTGCTTAATTACCTTGGTTAGAACTTGATATTATATTTGCCTGATTATTTTCACTTATAACTGTCCCCATTGAACTGTGCACTTATAACTGTCCCCATTGAACTGTGCACCATTTCTCTAGGATCCCCCCGAACGTAAAATGTATTTTTTTAATGCCTCCCACTCTACATTAAAATATGCGATTCATTTGTTAATCTGCTTATTTTGGAAAACTATCCCTTTACAATATTTCTTTTTAAACTCAAATTATGTATGCTGCTAAAGTACAAATACAATTACTCTGCACATCTTTTTCACGTGTTTTCAACTTTAAACTGCTGGCTGACCTACAAATACTTAAATCCAGGAAATTAATACTTTCTGTGCCTATAGTACAAGTAAAATTCAAATAATTAGTCGCTTTATTTAAATATTGCATAAAATCCAAAAGTGCGTTTTCAGTCACCTTCTGTATGAAAAATAAATCATCCATAAAATGTTTGTATAAGACTACGTTGATAAAATGCTTAGATTTGTGTATATATTTTTCCGTGCCGGTCAAAAAACAATTGGCGTAGCTGGGGGCCATAGCCGCCCACATAGCTACACCATTCACTTGTCTATAAATATGGTTGTTAAACTCAAAAAAATTGTATGTCAGGATGACATATAAAATCTCTGTAAATAATATGATTTGCTCATTTTAAAACTGACCTGAATTTCTTATTTCCCTATTCATCATTTCCAGCCCTTCTATATTCGTCATCCCCATATACAGTGATACAGCATCTGCCATTACTAATATTGTAGACTCATCAATTTTAACCTCTTTAATTAACTTACTGAATTCAAACGAGTCTTTCACATAAGAATCCCTTTGGCTCACCAATTACTGGAAAAACTTCTCTACATAAATGGCCACTGATTCGGTTTTATTACCGTAACTCATTACTATGTGTTTAAAAGTCGGCTTATCTGTACACTTACTCATTTTTGGTAGGCCAAAAAAACCTACCTAACTTGGGTTTTCAAATCCTAAAATATTTCACAGTATTGTTGCTGATAAGCCCTTCAGTTACCCATGCTTCTTTAAGAGTCTATTAAATTATATGATTTTCTAACCTCTGACATTCTACTTTTTTGTAAAACCTTATATCATCTAACATAATTTATAATTGTTCACAATAAAAAGGAAGACGCATAACAGAAACAGCATTTTCTTTATCAGCTTTCATAATAAAAAGGTCCTGGTCATTTTTCAAACTAATTAAACATTTCTTTGTGCGAAATTTGAGTATTTTGTTTCTTTTTTGTTCC